>NC_135505.1:122421211-122701211 GCF_052857255.1 Amblyomma americanum
GGCTAGCATATGAAAGTTCTGATTCCAGTGACAGTAGTATATTGGTGATTACGACGAGGTGCCCAATCTATATATGCGCACTTCAAATTGTACGTAAGGGTACCGTTACGGGATAGTTAGTTTGACATCTAAGACGGAAGAGCGCGTATACAGGACGGTGAAGATGAACGACACAGAACACTGTAACAGGGTCCCATTAAATGATCACAGAGGACAAAAAAGGTTGAGCTATATAGATTGATTACCGTCTTCAAATGACAAAGTGGCTAATTCCTCTAAAAGCCAATATTTTCTAAGCTGGAAAAGGCCCAGAAAATGAAACTGTTAGCGCCGCCACAGCCGCCGTGCTAAGGCTCAACGTGTGGTGTGTGTGGTGACATAGAACATTACCTCTTGTGCTGTACTTTGTACAACGCGGAACGGGCTGTGTTATTCGGATCCCTCAAGAAGGCAGGAGTTCCTCACAGTTCTCTTCAGGACATTGTTTTCCCACGCGGGAGCCAGTCGAGTAGAAGGGATGCTTCTCGCCTTCTTCTACTTTACCTGCAGGACACGGATTTGGCCTCCACATGGTGACCTCAGGAGTGTCTATTTGGGTTTTTCGCGGACAGTGTTTCTGTGATTTCTATTTAAGTGTCGCTACGGTGGAGCAATTGCCGGCAGCAACTGCAAGGCTAATCCCACGGTAGTTTACAACCATTCAACTCAAATCAACTCAAGGCGCCAAAAAATTTTTAAGAACATTTTCAAAAAAATTGTTCATAAAAATAATAATTGGTTTTTGGGGAAAGGAAATGGCGCAGTATCTGTCTCATCTATCGTTGGACACCTGAACCACGCCGTAAGGGGAGGGATTAAGGAGGGAATGAACGAAGAAAGGAAGAAAGAGGTGCTGTAGTGGGGGGCTCTGGAATAATCTCGATCACCTGGGGATATTTAACGTGCACTGACATCGCACAGCACACGGGCGCCTTAGCGTTTTTCCTCCATAAAAGCGCAAGCCGCCGTGGTCGGGTTCGAACCCGGGAACTCCGGCTCAGCAGCCGAGCGCCCTAAACAGTGAGCCAGCGCGGCGGGTAAAAAAAAAATGATTTTCCGTCAGTAAGCATTTTCCTTTATTTCACTGCTGCAATCAGTGGAGGAGGAGGAGGAGAAGGAGGAGGAGGAGGAAAGGCAGGGAGGTTAACCCAGACGAATAGCCGGTTTGCTACCCTGCACGGGGGGAAAGCGTGAGGGGAGAAAAAAGATGAAGGAGAAAAGACAGTTGCAGGAAATAAAGTCACTATGCAAAGTCACAGCGTTCAGTAAAGTCACAGCCTATCGTACAAGCCAGAAGTCCTCAAAAAGCGGAGCAGTGCCTTGGAGGCCTTCCACGCCGACGACCGCAAACCAGTCATGTCACGAAAAAGGATTGCGCTGAACTCGTCCTCCCAGGTTTATGGCATTTACAGTTGCCAACTGAGCCCCATTCCCAACCCCCCCGACTGACCTGAAAGAGGTCCACCCGAAGCACCTCAAGGCTCCACTTCGCATGGTGTGCGCCTTTGGTCTAGACAGACGTCTATCAAACTCTTTTGTCAGCCAAAGGCAAGGCCATGGCGAAGTTCATGGAATGCATCCATGACAGGCGGGCCCCGACGCCGATTCCCGCTTGGCCGAACCTGTGCTAGACGCTTGTTCAGTGAAAGGGGATGGAGAAATCTCCTCCCAACCACCACTGCACAGACGTCGCACAAGCCTGGACACTGAGGAAACGGCGTACAAAGGCCGGGTCCGGCCCTTGCCTTCAGGCAAACCTGGGCCTTCACGCAGTCCAATCGGCCCGTGCTCGAAACCGGGTGGGTGCTTCTCACTTCGCACTTGAACACTGTCGTGCTCGCGAATGCGATGTGAAGACACCCAGGTTGGAACACACCGCCTTCCATCCCACAATGTTGCGGCTATGTGACGCAATCATGGGCTGGTTGGTAGTTTAGGTTAACTGAGGCTTAAATGTTTGCAAGGTCCATAGGAATTAGGGGCATTTGGCGCCATTTACACCCAATGAACACCACCCAATGAACGCTGCTTACTGTAGTGGGTGCCCGTGTCTGCCACAATGTTGTTAGCGCTAATCCACGCAGGCCACATCTTTCTCTCTCACCACCGCCATGTACTTTAAAGCGTGATTGAGGCGTCCACTGACCCGCCGCGGTGGCTCAGTGGTTACGGCGCCGCTCGGCTACTGATCCTGGGTTCCAACCCGACCGCGGCGGCTGCGTTTTATGAAGGCAAAACGCTAAGGCGCCCGTGTGCTGTGCGATGTCAGTGCACTAAAGATCCCCAGGTGGTCGAAATTATTACGGAGCCCTCCCCGACGGAACCTCTTTCTTCCTTTTTTCTTTCACTCCTCTTTTATCCCTTCTCTTACGGCGCGGTTCAGGTGTCCAATGATATATGAGACAGATACTGCGCCAATTTCCTTCCCCCCCAAAACCAATTATGATTATTATCGCCGCCATAGCTGTTTAAGAAAAAAAAACTGATAACGTCAAGCATATTTATTTTTTCTGTTTGCGGATCTCTGAACCCAGCACACACCACCAGCCACTTTCAGTAAGCGATTATGAAGTACAGAATTCTAAGGAGGAATTTCAAAGGAGTAATAGGTTTTTTTCACCCAAATCCGCGTAAAAAAATTGAAAACTCAAACAGGCAGACAGCCCGGTTCTATTTTAACAAACATTGGCTAGACCTGTCCTCATTTCACTTAAAAAAAGTACGATTATAAAATTTATGGAGTCCTTGTTCACCGTTGATGAAGTGCGCAGAAAATCGACAATCGAATCATCATAAAAATGCGCACAGCATGGTATATGGGTTAATGCTACGAAAAAAGTTTAATTAAGTTGTTGTCCAAAGAGCTAATTGTAGGAGTGTGCACATGTCGGGTAGCTTAGTCCTGTTATTCGACGTCCTCGGTAATCAGACATTTCGCAATATCGGCCACAAAAGAATGTGTCAAGTTAAAGGTGGTATTATCTCTTGACGTCTACGCGGATCTAACGCATAAAATGTTGCTATGAGGCTGATTATTTAGGCAGTTGACCACTTGTTTATTGCTTTTTTTATACCATCCTCCACTATAATGCCTTTTGGCGCTGCCGGTAATCAAGTAAATAAATATAAATAAGTAAATTATTAAAAAAGATAAGATTATTTGCGGAAAATGTGGATTTTTGTATTGTTTTTTACTTAAGAGGCATTACGAGATTCTTGTATGTTCTGATGTCACTTGAAGACCTTTGACCAGGAACCAAACCGCTTCTGGTTATCAATCGCATCCACTTCATGACTAACTGTTGTCTAGAAATCTTTAAGCGCGTCACTTTCATCATCTGGAACTTCTAAGGGAGTGGTGAACTTCACAACGTTCTGATTTCAAAGGTAATTTTTTGCACCTGCATACTCTCTGTGGCATCAGTGCAAGTTACTTGGACTCCGGAGTTGTCTGGTCCCAATAAATTTTCCATGGAAAGGTTTCCCCTGGAACTCGGCAACGGTTGTTTGTGCTGGTATACACAAAAACTTTCTTGAGTATGTAATCCGTGCTATAGTGACGATAACTCGCCGCCTTGGCTCAGTGGTTTGGGCGCTCGGCTACTAATCCGGGAGTACCCGGGTTCGAACCCGACCGCGGCGACCGCGTTTCGATGGAGGCGAAACGCTAAGGCGCCCGTGAGCTGTGCGATGTCAGTGCACGTTAAAGATTCCCATGTGGTCGAAATTATTCCGGAGCCCTCCCAATATAGCCCTCTTCCTGTTTTCTTATAACCCTTCCTTTATCCTTTCCCTTATGACGCGGTTCAAGTGTCAGCCGATATGTGAGACAGATACTGCGCCCATTTCCTTTCCCCACCCGCCGCGGTGGGTCAGTGGCTAGGGCGCTCATGCTACTGATCCGGATTTCCTGGGTTCGAAACCGACCGCGGTGGTTGCGTTTTCATGGAGGTAAAACGCTAAGACGCCATGTGCTGTGCGATGTCAGTGCACGTTAAAGATCCTCAGGTGGTCGAAATTATTCCGGATCCCTCCACTGCGACACCTCTTTCTTCCTTTCTTCTTTCACTCCCCCCTAAAACCCTTCCCATACTGCGCGGTTCAGGTGTCCAACGGTATATGAGACAGATACTGCGCCATCTCCTCTCCCCCAAAACCAATTATTATTATTATTATTATTCCTTTCCAGAAAAACCAATTCTCAATCTTTCATAGTCAGGCAGCATTCAAAATTTTGCGCTATTTCTTGTTTCTTTGCTTTTTTTGCTGTCCGGAAGCGAAGACAGTTTAAATGCCTCTTTTATGCGACATGCAAGAGCATGACATCTTTTCCCGAAAGATATTGTATCTTTTCTAACTTCATGTATTTCTCTCCTTGCTCCTTTTTCACGTAACTTCGATCTCCGAAGCATTGTCAAGAACACTGCTACAGAAAAAAATGAAATATGCAATATGTTAGGTCACACAATATTAACATATTGTAACGAAGGTAGATAGATAAGTAAATTGCGGAACTTTATAAGCGATGAAATAAGCCATCCACAAAACGAAAAATAGCAACTAAATTCTTAGCGTGTACTTCAAAGGAAAGCTATTCAGTTCTAAGCTTTAGTTACGCGAGGAAATGAAAACAATCACAGAGACAAGGGATGGAAGCAACGTCAACTTGGTGTCTTACTTTGAACGCATGCGGTAAGAAAGATTGAAATAAGGCTTTGTTTTGTCACAGCGTTAAGGGAACTTAGTTGCGGTGAATCCATGGACGGTGATATATAGGTGTCGAAGCGAAATACAATGTGCAAACATTTATGTCGGTACACATGATGAAACAGGCACAAAAGTATTTTAATGAAATTGCAAATCTAACAATGATGGGCATTAAGAGAATATATAGGGCCACGTTACGTTGTAAATTGTGAATACATGCAAAGTATGAAGGACTTCACGCGTTTTTATCGGATAATCAGTTGCTATCAGTATTGACCGGCCCATCTGGATTCTTTCAGCGCTTCGTGATGCGATCTTGTGAGGGTGCTGAGATAAAAGATGCTTGCAGACGGCTCCTCTTAGTGTGCACATTTTATGACACTGTGCTGTCGTCCATCACGACTCGCTCAACAAACTTGTCTGTTTGATTCGAAGAGAACGCGAGTGAAGTAATTGAACGTATGACGATCTTTCAATATGACATGGGCATAGCGTCTAGAATCGATTGCTAGCTTGGAGGCGCACACACGCTTCATTGTACTTTCACGTATGATCATAGAATCCATTAATTCTCGCCTGAGGTGACGGACCATGATTCTTGCCGCAGTGTGCGCCGACACTCACTGGTTCCACGGAGTGCAGTTCATTCCTAGTTGAGAGACCTACCCTCAACTCTGCGAACTCGCGTGTGTAGATCCACTCCCGAAGAACATGAACTCGGTCTCTCAAAAGGGACGACAAAAGGCGCGAGTGGACTATCTGCGGCGCACACATCGACAGGCACAAAATGCTGTATACGTGGACGCAGCCACGTACCCCGATTCAACAAACGCGGTGACGGTCGTCTTGGACACCAATTTCAAGGAAATCGCCAGCGCCTCCCTACGAAACTGCTCTCCCACAGTAGCAGAAACTGCTGCAATTGCCCTCGCAATCCAGCACGGCGATGCTACGGGAAATGAGTTAAAACTTATTACCGACTCTCAGTCCGCGTGTCGCCTCTTCCTCTCTGGCAGACTTCCACACTCCGTCGCTCCCATTCTGACTACCCCACAAGTTCAAAATTCCACATGCAAGCACCAAATCACTTGGACTCCAGGGCACGAGGGGCTCGAGGGAAACGAGGCCGCGGACAGTCTAGCTCGAGGATATACTAACCGAGTGACTAACCTCCCCGACTTCACCCCTCTTCCCTCTACGTACGGCGAGCGCCTCCTCCTTCTCCGAACAAAAAGACAAGTCTATCCCCCACCACACCGTAAGCTAACGGCGGCAGAGGCGAGGGAATGGCGACAACTACAGACGAACACCTTTCCTAACCTACACAAGTACCACATCATCTTCCCCGACAGATATGACAGCATCTGCCCCTGGTGTGGCGGAATTCCAACATATCATGTAACGTACGTAACATGGGGCTGCTCCGGTCCCAATCCCCCCGAACTAGACAAACATCACTCCGAGGAACAGTGGGAGTCTGCCTTGCTCCGCTCTGACTTGGCGACGCAGCGAAAGCTGATATCCCAAGCAAGAGCAACTGCGGTGGACATTGGGGTCCTGAAATAGACTCCACCCAAAATCTGTATTTTCGCCTCCCTATCCTACCTTTTTGGAATAAATGTTTTCTACTACTACTACTACTTCCTTCAGGGACGCACGGCAAAACTCTTATCTTTGGGATGTCGCCTCCCAGCATTTCACCCTGCCTAACCGGGGAACCCCACAAGGGGCGGTCCTATCACCTTTACTTTTTAACATTGCCCTAGCACCAGTGGCGAAGGCTCTTGCTGCTATCCCAGGGATCCACACGGCCATATACGCAGGTGATATAACCCTCTGGACAACGGGAGGATCCATTGGAACAGCCCAGGATATCCTGCAATTTACCATAGACATTACCACCACCCAGTTAGCAAATACAGGCCTCCGTTGCTCTGCAAATAAATCGGAACTCTTGCAGCTGAAACCTATGACCAGTGACCCTCCCCCCCCCCCCCCCCCCATTGAACTACACATGTACGGGAATCCAGTGCCCATTGTGTCTCAGGTGAAGATTCTCGGCCTTCTCATTAACAACACACTCGATGCTACCCCCACCCTTCAGCTTTTGCAAAGACAGGTCAAACGGGTGGCTGCACTAATCAAGCGGGTTGGGCTGTCTGAACGCGAGAACCTCAATATGAAAAATGCATTAATCATCAGCCGCATTACATACCACCTCCCATACCACATACTCACTCAGCGCCAAACGACGCAACAGGCAGACATCCTAATATGCACGGCTGTCACCTCCGCCCTACGTCTTCCACGGACGGTTAGCACGAAACACCTCCTGGCCACAGGTACCCACAATACCGTGATCTAATTAATAGAGGCTCAACGCACCAACCAATTAGTCCGCCTGAGTCACACGGAAACAGGACAATGCCTACTGCGACAGCTCCGTCTCAATCCACCCATTCCCAACCCAACAAGTCCTACACCTTACATAATTTCTCTGCGCACGAAGGAGCACATATATCAGAAGCCCCTACCGCGAAACATGAGCGCTAGCCTCCATCAGGGTAGGCGGCAGGCTTGAGCGAGCTATTACACCAAAACATACAGCAACCACTCCGATATCCTTTATGTCCACGTGGCAGAAAATTCCGAAGTAGGATTCGTGACGGCAGTCGCAGCCTATGAGGACGGCTCTGTGGGGGCCGCCGCCGCTATCCGAACTACTCTTGCATAGGCGGAAGGAGCCGCCATCGCACTTGCGCTGACCCAGTCCACCATTGACGAAAACATAACTGAAATTTGCACAGATTCTCAGGCCGCATACCGCCACTACCTAGAGGCCATTGCGACGCCGGCCACACACCGTATTCTTGCCACAGCCACCTCTCTCGACCGAACGGTTACTCTGTCGTGGATCCCTGGGCATGTCTCGATCCCCGGTAATGAGCGCGTTCGTGTGCGGGCCTGAGAGCTCTCCTCCCGGATCCCGGACGATCAAACACCCAACCCTGCGCAAGAGGCCCCATCGGTCCTTAATACATATAATCAAATCACCGTATTCTACAAACTCAGCCGCATGACATTACCACCACTCCACAGTACTTTGTAGCCCTTATCCAGCGCCACATGGCGACAATTACAGACGGGATGCTTTATTTCACCCTACTGTTTCTCATGGCGTGCCCAGATCCCCACTTTTCCACTACCTTTGGGAATGGCCTTCCCCACAGGCAGTACCCCCCCCCCCCCTATCTCCAATCCCACTCGTTCTTCCTGGGAGGCAGCTTTACGGACCGTTCAACCCGCCGGCCAGAAATGGCTGGTGGATCGGGCTTGATGTGGGGCGCAAGCCCGTGGACTCCTGGACCAGTAGGAGACCACCCAGGAAGATTTTTTGTTTTCTTTTTTTTCTGATAAACGTTGTTTCGATCCATCCATCCATCCATCCATCCATCCATCCATCCATCCATCCATCCATCCATCCATCCATCCATCCATCCATCCATCCATCCATCCATCCATCCATCCATCCATCCATCCATCCATACATACATACATACATACGTACATCCATACGTACATACATACATCCATACATACATCCATACATACATACATACCTACATTCATACATCCATCCATCCATTCCTCCATACATACATACATACATACATACATACATACATACATACATACATACATACATACATACATACATACATACATACATACATACATACATACATACATACATACATACATCCATCCATCCGATTGCTGCAGGAGCAGGTACCCACACTGCAATCCAGTTCAACTGCTTAATTCGGATAGAACCCAAGACAAAAGCGGCTTCTACCCGTCAAAGGACCTCTTCCAGCCAATGGCGTCAGCCGATTCTCATGACCCTGCTAGCGGGACAATACAGAGTGTGGCAGATGAGAGGGGATAGTCCCCTCCCTGCAATGAACGGGATAGTAGCCTTTCTGCTTCGTCACGCCACTCCCTGCTTTGTCACGCTCAGGCTAGCGAGAGCCTGCCGATGCCATTTGATGGAAAGGGTCCTTTCAAGGTGGAAAGCCTTTTTTTTCTTTCCTTATATCCGGTTATATGCAGGTTATAGAATTTATGCAAAGGGCACTTGCTGATGTAATAATCAGCTTGTAAAATAAGTAAGAAGAGATGCAAAACAAGCTAAGTATTAGCAAAAACACAAATATAGTGACGTAAGCTAACTTTCTTAACAAAACGACAAGTTGTTAGATAACGTCTGCTTACGCCACCGCTTTGTCGTCGAAATCTATGCCTTTTCTGAACATTTTGATACCTTTCTGCTAATACCTTTGCAAAGTAAATGTAGCGTCGTGGATATAGAATAAATGTTCGTTCACTACTGATTGCCAAGAGGCTGTAGAGTGCCGTTTTAAAAGCATGACATTTGGAGCTCTATTTTCTACCTAGCCGTGCGTCTGACGGCATCGTTCGCGTTCGATTAGTCGGCGGAGTGTTCCTCAAACAGTAGAAGGCCGAGATATGCCTGGACTTTTTTTCTGGAAAGTATCACTTTAAAATTCATAACCAAGGGTACAAATGCAGTGACCGTTCGAAAGTCTTGTTCGCTTGAGCACTGCTGTTCCTTAAGGGAGAGTGAAGAAATCTGCGTTCAAATTATGTTGTCAGTAAAAAATTGGCGGTGGCTTAAACTTGGCTGACCCTGGAATTCAGCGAAAAGCTTCTGCACTCATGCTTACTCACCACGTGGCTTCACATCACTCCATCGTATGTTCTTCAGCTCAAAGGTCAAATGTCAACCTATAAATCACCCAATGTCAAAGGCCAAAGGTCAGACGTCAAAGAGTAACTAAAGGTCATGGGTCAAGGTTAGAGGTGAAGGGTTTGACACCATAACTGTACCACGTATGGTCATACACGGCTATCCTTGGTTGGGCTTAAGGTCGTTCAAGGTCGTTGTGCTGCCTACCCGAAGACTGCTTTACCTAGCGTAGTGAAGGTTTTCGCTTCAAAAAGCTATTCTATGCTTCTTTCGGGATATGTCGGCGTTTGCTGGGCAGCAAAACAATGATTTTATTTTTTGCTAGCAAACTCACGACGTGCTTACCCTAAACGACAGGTTTCCACAGTTTTGAACTGAATGGTATCCGAGGCCAAAAATTTGGGTCTACGCATACAGTTAATAATAATAATAATTAGTTTTTGAGGGAAACGAAATGGGGCACTATATGTCTCATATATCGTTGGACACCTGAACCGCGCCGCAAGGGAAGGGATAATGGAGGGAGTGAAAGAAGAAAGGAAGAAGAGGTGGCGTAGTGGAGGGCTCTGGAATAATTTCGACCACCTGGGGATCTTTAACGTGCACTGACATCGCACAGCACACGGGCTCCTTAGCGTTTTTCCACCATAAAAACGCAGCCGCCGCGGTCAGGTTCGTACCCGGGAACTCCGGATCAGTAATCGAGCGCCCTACGCATACAGTTCGGTTGCGAAATCATGAGTTATTCTTGACACCTATATTTAGTTTTGGGACTTGGTTAGCATATGAAAGCTCTGTTTCCAGTGACAGTAGTATATTGGTGATTACGACGAGGTGCCCAATCGATATAGGCGCACTTCAAATTGTACGTAAGGGTACCGTTACGGGATAGTTGGTTTGACATCAGAGACGGGAAGACCGCGTATACAGGACGGTGAAGATGAACGACACCGAACACTGTCAACAGGGTCCCTTTAAATGATCACAGAGGACAAAAAAAGAGGTTGAGCTATATAGATTGATTACCGTCTTCAAATGACAAAATGGTTAATTCCTCTAAAAACCAATATTTTCTAAGCTGGAAAAGGCCCAGAAAATGAAACTGTTATCGCCGCCCCAGCCGCCGCGCTAAGGCTCAACGTGTGGTGTGTGTGGTGACATAGAACATTACCTCTTGTGCTGTACTTTGTACAACGCGGAACGGGCTGTGTTATTCGGATCCCTCAAGAAGGCAGGAGTTCCTCACAGTTCTCTTCAGGACATTGTTTTCCCGCGCGGGAGCCAGTCGAGTAGAAGGGATGCTTCTCGCCTTCTTCTACTTTACCTGCAGAAAACGGATTTGGCCTCCACATGGTGACCTCAGGAGTGTCTATTTGGGTTTTTGCAGACAGTGTTTCTGTGATTTCTGTTCAAGTGCCGCTACGGTGGAGCAAATGCCGGCAGCAACTGCAAGGCTAATCCCACCGGTAGTTTACAACCATTCAACTCAACTAAACACAAGGCTCCAAAATATTTTCAAGAACATTTTGAAAAAAATTGTTCATAACAATAATAATTGGTTTTTGGGGAAAGGAAATGGCGCAGTATCTGTCTCATCTATCGTTGGACACCTGAACTGCGCCGTAAGGGGAGGGATAAAGGAGGGAATGAAAGAAGAAAGGAAGAAAGAGGTGCTGTAGTGGGGGGCTCTGGAATAATTTCGACCACATGGGGATATTTAACGTGCACTGACATCGGACAGCACACGGGCACCTTAGCGTTTTTCCTCCATAAAAGCGCAGCCGCCGTGGTCGGGTTCGAACCCGGGAACTCCGGCTCAGTAGCCGAGCGCCCTAAACAGTGAGCCAGCGCGGCGGGTAAAAAAAAAAAGATTTTCCGTCAGTAAGCATTTTCCTTTATTTCACTGCTGCAATCAGTGGAGGAGGAGGAGGAGAAGGAGGAGGAGGAGGAGGAGGAGGAAAGGCAGGAAGGTTAACCCAGACGAATAGCCGGTTTGCTACCCTGCACTAGGGAAAGCGTGAGGGGAGAAAAAGATGAAGGAGAAAAGACAGTTGCAGGAAATAAAGTCACTATGCAAAGTCACAGCGTTCAGTGAAGTCACAGCCTATCGTGCAAACCAGAAGTCCTCAAAAAGCGGAGCAGTGCCTTGGAGGCCTTCACCGCCGACGATCTCAAATCACAGCTGTCACGAAAAAGGAATGCGCTGAACTCGCCCTCCCAGGTTTCTGGCATTTACAGTTGCCAACTGAGCCCCATTTCCAACCCCCCCGACTGACCTGAAAGAGGTCCACCCGAAGCACCTCAAGGCTCCACTTCGCATGGTGTGCGCCTTTGGTCTGGACAAACGTCTATCAAACTCTTTTGTCAGCCAAAGGCAAGGCCATGGCGAAGTTCATGGATGCATCCATGACAGGCGGGCCCCGACGCCGATCCCCGCTTGGCTGAACTTGTGCTAGAAGCCTGATCAGTGAAAGGGGACGGAGAAATCTCCTCCCAACCGCCACTGCATAGACGTCGCACAAGCCTAGACAGTGAGGAAACGGCGTACAAAGGCCGAGTCCGGCCCTTGCCGTCAGGCAAACCTGGGCCGCCACGCAGTCCAATCGGCCCGTGCTCGAAACCGGTGGGTGCTTCTCACTTCGCACTTGAACACTGTCGTGCTCGCGAATGTCATGTGAAGACACCCAGGTTGGAACACACCGCCTGCCATCCCACAACGTTGCGGCTATGTGACGCAATCATGGGCTGGTTGGTAGTTTAGGTTAACTGAGGCTTAAATGTTTGCAAGGTCCATAGGAATTAGGGGCATTCGGCGCCATTTACACCCAATGAACACCACCCAATGAACGCTGCTTCCTGTAGTGAGTGCCGCGTGTCTGCCACAACGTTGTCAGCGCTAATACACGCAGCCCACATCTCTCTCTCACCACCGCCATGTACTTTAAAGCGCGATTGAGGCGTCCACTGACCCGCCGCGGTGGCTCAGCGGTTAGTGGGCCGCTCGGCTACTGATTCCGAGTTGGAACCCGACAGCGGCGGCTGCGTTTTTATGAAGGCAAAACGCTAAGGCGCACGTGTGCTGTGCGATGTCAGTGCACTAAAGATCCCCAGGTGGTCGAAATTATTCCGGAGCCCTCCCCTACGGCACCTCTTTCTTCCTTTTTTCTTTCACTCCCTCCTTTATCCTTTCTCTTACGGCGCGGTTCAGGTGTCCAACGATATATGAGACAGATACTGCGCCATTTAATTCCCCCCAAAACCAATTATGATTATTATCGCCGTCATAGGCTGTTTAAGAAAAAAAACTGATGACATCAAGCATGTTTTTTTTTCTGTTTGCGGATCTCTGAACCCAGCACACACCACCAGCCACTTCCAGTAAGCGATTATGAAGTACAGAATTCTAAGGAAGAATTTCAAAGGAGTAATAAATTTTTTCACCCAAATCTGTGTAAAAAAAATTGGAAACTCAAACTGCCCGGTTCCATTTTAACAAACATTGGCTAGACCTGTCCTCACTTCACTTAAAATAAAGTACGATTATAAAAGTTTATGGAGCCCTTGTTCCCCGTTGATGAAATGCGCAGAAAATCGACAATCGAATCATCAGAAAAATGCGCACTGCATGGTATATTGGGTGAATGGTACGAAAAAAGATTAATTAGGTGGTTGTCCAAAGAGCTAATTTTAAGAGTGTGCACATGTCGGTAGCTTATTCCTGTTATTCGACGTCCTCGGTAAAAATAGAAAACTTGCTTAAAATCAAAAATTTCGCAATATCGCGCAGCAAACTAATGTGTCAAGTTAACGGGTATTATCTCTGGACGTCTACGCGGATCTAACGCATAAAATCTTGCTATGATGTTGATTATTTAGGCAGTTGACACCACTTTTTTATTGTTTTTTCATACCATCCTCCACTGTAATGCCTTTTGGCGCTGCCGGTAATCAAGTAAATAAATATAAATAAGTAAATTATTGAAAAAAGATAATTTGTGGAAAATGTGGATTTTTGTATTGTTTTTACTTAAGAGGCATTACGAGATTCTTGTATGTTCTGATGTCACCTGAAGAACTTTGACGAGGAACCAAACCGCTTCTGGATATCAATCGCATCCACTGCATGACAAACTGTTGTCTAGAAATCTTTAAGGGCGTCACTTTCATCATGCGGAACTTCTAAGGTAGCGGTGAACTTCACAATATTCTGATTTCAAAGGCTAATTTTTTGCACCTGCATGCTCCCAGGCATCAGTGCAAGTTACTTGGACGCCAGAGTTGTCTGGCCCCAATAAATTTTCCAGGGAAAGGTTTCCCCAGGAACTCGGCAACGATTGTTTGTGCTGGTATACACAAAAACTTCCTTGAGTCTGTAATTCGTGGTATAGTCACGATAACCCACCGCCTTGGCTCAGTGGTTAGTGCGCTGGGCTACTGATCCAGAGTACCCAGGGTCGAACTCAACCGCGGCGGCCGCGTTTCGATGCAGGCGAAACGCTAAGGCGCCCGTGAGCTTTGCGATGTCAGTGCACGTTAATGATTCCCAGATGGTCGAAATTATTCCGGAGCCCTCCACTGCAGCCCCTATTTCTTCCTGTCTTCTTATAGCCCCTCCTTTATCCCTTTCCTTATGACGCGGTTCAAGTGTCGGCTGGTATGTGAGACAGATACTGCACCATTTCCTTTCCCCACCCGCTGCGGTGGGTCAGTGGTTAGGGCGCTCAGCTACTGATCCGGAGTTCCTGGGTTCGAACCCGACCGCGGCGGTTGCGTTTTCATGGAGGTAAAACGCTAAGACGCCCATGTGCTGTGCGATGTCAATGCATGTTAAAGATCCCCAGGTGGTCGAAATTATTCCGGATCCCTCCACTGCGACACCTCTTTCTTCCTTTCTTCTTTCACTCCCCCCTAAACCCTTCCAATACTGCGCGGTTCAGGTGTCCAACGGTATATGAGACAGATACTGCGCCATCTCCTTTCCCCCAAAACCAATTATTATTATTAATATTATTATTATTATTATTATTATTATTATTCCTTTCCTCAAAAACCAATTTTCAATCTTTCATAGTCAAGCAGCATTCAAAATTTTACGCTGTTTCTTGATTATTTGCTTTTTTTGCTGTCCAGAAGCGAAGATAGTTTAAATGCCCTCTTTTATGCGACATGCATGAACATGACATCAATTCCCGAAAGATATTGTATCTTTTCTAACTTCATGTGTTTCTCACCTTGCTCCTTTTTGACGTAACTGCGATCTCCGAAGCATTGTCAAGAACACTGCTACAGAAAAAAATGAAATATGCAATATAGTAGGTCACACAATATTAACAAATTGTAACGAAGGTAGATAGATAAGTAAATGCGGAACTTTATAAGCGATGAAATAAGCCATCCACAAAACGAAAAATAGCAACTAAATTCTTAGCGTGTACTTCAAAGGAAAGCTATTCAGTTCTAAGCTTTAGTTACGTGAGGAAATGAAAAGAACCACAGAGGCATGGGATGTAAGCAACGTCAACTTGGTGTCAATTTGAACGCATGCGGTAAGAAAGATTGCAATAAGGCTTTGTTTTGTCAGAGTTAAGGGAACTTAGTTGCGCTGAATCCATGGACGGTGACGTATAGGTGTCGAAGAGAAATACAGTTTGCAAAAATTTACGTCGGTACACATGATGAAACAGGCACAAAGAAGTATTTTAATGAAATTGCGAATCTAACAATCATGGGCATTAAGAGAATATATAAGGCCTCGTTACGTTGTAAATTGTGAATACATGCAAAGTATGAAGGACTTCACGCGTTTTTATCGGATAATCAGTTGCTATCAGTATTGACCGGCCCATCTGGATTCTTTCAGCGCTTCGTGATGCGATCTAGTGAGGGTGCTGAGATAAAAGATGCTTGTAGACGGCTCCTCTTAGTGTGCACATTTCATCACACTGTGCTGTCGTCCATCACGACTCGCTCAACAAACTTATCTTTTTTGTATGAAGAGAAAGCGAGTGAAGTAATTGAACGTATGACGATCTTTCAATATGACATGGGCATAGCGTCTAGAATCGATTGCTAGCTTGGAGACGCACACACGCTTCATTGTACTTTCACGTATGATCATAGAATCCATTAATTCTCGCCTGAAGTGACGGGCCATGATTCTTGCCGCAGTGTGCGCCGACACTCACTGGTTCCACAGAGTGCAGTTCATTGAGCACACAGAGATGGACGACTCACGGGGCTGCAAGCGTCTTTCAAGATCACTGGCAGGAAAAAAAAAAGCGGTTCCTCACTACATTATTCTCAAGGAAAATGGAGCCCAATATATCTAGCGCAAACAAGAGCATGCTGAAGCAAGCGTCTTCAATGCGTCCTCATGGCTCTTTCATTTATTTGTTTCATTGTCATCACAATCGTGGCACTCGGAACTAAGTCTGAGCCTTTCGAACGGCCCTTAGTAAGCACTGCCCGCCGTAGGAGCAGGATTAGTGGAACCTGCTTGTCTATTTCGAACACGTGCTCTTGGTTTGATTTAAGATAACATAAACGCAAAAACTTAGAAGTCTGCGGGTAGATATTTCAAACAGTTTATAAAACCTTTCTTTTAAATCTTTAAGCAAAAAATAGAAACCCTCGATTAGCACGTCAATGCTTCTTGCAACGCAATCAACACCAATGGTTCAAGGACAGGGCGGAGTTGTTTCCCAGGTAAGCTGTGACAACTATGGAGTAATGCGCATACTTTTAAGGACCCTACTTTTAACTGAAACAAGGGAAAAGTTATAGTAATTATTTATTTTGTAGTAATTTTTTAGACAACTTCCTGCATTTAGGCGTCATAGGCTGAAGAGAAGGGTTTAATGACGCAGTGGGCAGAGGACACTTCCAAGCAGAAAGGTTCACATTTAGATTAGATTGCTGCCTGCACCAGATGTGTGATTTGCCTAGCTTTGTCACCCGATGACTGATCAGTGAGTGCTTATGCAATGCTCTCCGAGAGATGAATGACACTTTGCGAGACTTGATGGACCATGTCCAACATTTTCGCTAAAAAATTTTGAAAATTGAAAAATTGTAAGATACTGTTATAAAAATATTGATGGTAACGGTCTATTCTTCTGATATGTGGCAAAATCTTACTTTTAAAGAGTTTCCATCGATCGCATCGCAAAGTTGACTGCAATAGAAAACCAATGAGTAACACATTTGACGATAGCTAAAACGACAATAGAAAAAAAATTCAAGCCTGCCATAGGATTATCTGCGGATATATTGATTGGTATAGTGAAATCGTACATTATATGACAAAATGGCGTTCATAGAAGGTTCCCCGCTCAAAAATACTGTTGTCAAGGATTGTTGGAGTCGGGACGGCTTCGAAGTTGAACGACCATACTTTTCTGGAAATTAATAAAACGGAAAATAATAACGTGGAGGCTAACGAAAAGAGTTCAGCTTAAGTTAAGGACAACGCAGCGAGCCATGGAAAGAAAAATGATAGGTACAACGTAAAGAGACCGGAAGCGGGCAGGGTGGGTGAGGGGACAAACGCAGGTTAATGACATCCTAGTCGAAATCAAGAGGAAGAAATTGTCTTGGGCAGGGCATGTAATGCGAAGGAAAGGTAACCACTGGTTCTTAAGGGTAACGGAATGGATTCCACGAGAAGGCAAGTGTAGCAGGGGGTGGCAGAAGGTTAGGTGGGTGGATGAGATTAAGAAGTTTGCAGGCAAAGGGTGGATGCAGCTGGCAAAGGACCGGGTTAATTGGGGAGACATGGGAGAGGCCTTTGCCGTGCAGTGGGTGTAGTAAGGCTGATGATGATGGTGATGAATAAAGCGCCTTAAAGTCATCTACCGGGGATATTTGGCTTGGCTTATGTCCTTCGAAGAGCATCAGTCGAGTTTCAGAAACATATCTGCTTCCCTGGATAACAGCGAAAAAAGTAATAACCTCGAGCAGGCTAGTATATATAATTAACTCCTCTGTGCTGGCAAATATAATGCAGAAGCGCAATATCGAATAACCTGAGTGCAGATATTGTATCATGGCTAAGAAAACTTTTCGAAACAATTTAAACTATATGGTTCGTAAGGAATACCGACTGAGATGCAGCTATTAAATTACTTCTGTCTGTTACCCGCAGACTTCAAAATACTGCTGCTGGTTTCAGAATTTGACCAAATGGAGAATACGTCTGTTGAAACAGTGCGCCAAATTTGTTCCATGATTTACAAAATTGATGATGATGAATTTTTATGGCGCAAGGGCATCTGTGGCCAAAGAGCGCCATGACACAAGGTGTATTCGTCAACTCAAGGTGGGTTAAATACCCATTTTCCAAGCACTTCCCCCGAAATTAGCCGAGAACACGACCAAGAAAAATCCTGTAGCAATTATATCACCGTTAGGGGTCCTGCGGCACAAGGAGTCGAACTCCACACCTCCCGCATACAAGGCGGATGATCATTACTCTAGTCCACATCTCATCATCATCATGATCAGAATCAAAAGCCTGACTACACCCACTGCAGGGAAAGGGCCTCTCCATGTATCTCCAATTAACCCAGTCCTTTGCCAGCTGCGGCCACTGTATCCCGGCAAACTTCTTAATCTCATCCGTCCACCTAACTTTCTGCCGCCCCTTGTTACGCTTGCCTTCTCTTGGAATCTACTCTGTTACCCTAAAGAACCTGCGGTTATCTTGCCTTTGCATTAAATGCCCTGCCCAAGTCCATTTCTTTCTCTTGTTTTTGACTAGGGTGTCGTTAACCCACGTTAGTTCCCTCACCCACTCTGCCCACTTCCGGTCTCTTAACGTTACACCTATCATTTTTCTTTCCATACCTAACTGTAGTTGATAAAAAACGTTGCCTCTTTCTGTACTAAATTTGCACATTTTATGCAAGCGAATTTCTTGCAGCAGGCGCGTTCGCAAATGTACAAAACATTTTTCGCCTTTCAGCTTATCTCAAGAAGGAGGCCGGAGATCTGCTCTCGAGCCCGCATGTTGATACAGCCACTAACGAAGGCAAATACGAACTTCAGCCTTACTGTCATTCGTATGGCGGCGAAACAGTCGCAGTACCAGCATTTACGGACGAAGAGTCTGGGAAATTATACGCTCAAAATCAAGAGGCCGAATCTGTGTAATCAGAAAGAAAAGTACCATCTTGGCGGACCAGTCAGTATAAACGCTGAGAGCCAGGGCTGTTCGCGTAGTTTTTCGTTTCTGGTTTTTCTTCGTGTCCGGAAAGAGCGAAAATGAAGCTGCCTGCCCGCATAACGTTTTCTGATTCCAATACAATTAATTCAAAATTTTTCTTGCCTTTTATGCAGTAAAAAAAACTTTGGAAAACTGGGAAGACTGTAAGGTGGAATTGCCCAAACCAAGACGTAGTGAACGACAGACCTGCGCAGACAGCGACGTTCCTTGTATCTGCGTGCGCAAAATTTTGCTAGCTTTTCCGCCGTAGATGGCGTTCGGTTGCCCTGTTCGAATGCAATGATCATCATCGTCGTTTGATATTTCGTGCCTACAATAAAAGTACGGTACATTTCTTTGCATTTCTCTGCTTTCTCAAACCAGCAATGAACCGAGCCATAATGACAGATTTTTCGATTTACGACAAAAAAAAAAGACGCCTTAAATACGTGGGTGATCGTTACGTAGATGAATGATAAAGTTGCCCTCTTTGAAATAAAATTATGAACTACACACACAACCAGATATTAGTAGGAGCTTGAAAAACGCAGACAGATCCCACGGTTTGCTTTGTTTTGTTAGACCTTTCGTAGAAACCAATGCGTTCAGGTGAAGAAGGGACCTTACCAGAAAATGAAGATTGATGTCGACACGGCGCGCTTCTAAGTGCACAATGAGCGGTAAAAGAAGCGAGGATTTTAATAACAAAAAAAGAAACCAGATACCCTTTTAGAGCGGTCACTTCGGATTCCAAGGGGTACTTCCGTCAGCTCTTCTTCAACCTCCTCCAACTCTTACTGATCACAACGAAAGAGGTTTGCTGTTCTTTTTAAGGCCGTGCTCTCCAAAGGACAAGCTTTCCCCGTCTTCGTATTTTCGCTTTTGTTGAGAAGAAAAAAGGAAGGCCTTTTGGACGATTTCGCTCTGAGGCACCTGAACGTAAACTCAGGATAACTTCTGTCGACAGGTATGCTTTAGAAATACGTGCTTCGCCTGTCTGGGAGAAGAGAGGATCGTCTTGAGATGTTTTTCTCTTTTTTTTAGATCCTTCAAACTCGAGACGCACACTATTCCTGTCACCTCAGATTTGTTCTTGACCTAAAACAAATGCCAAGGCCACGTTTGGAGAGGAAGTTGAAAGCGATGAAAACTGTGTTCACTTCCCCTCACCCCCCTCCCCCCCCACCCTTTTAGAAAACAGCAAATGGAGGTGTTAAAAAAGTTGGCCGCCCGTTTCATTGGTGCTGAGTTTCCTTGATACGAATTAGATGGCATACCTCCGGGCTCCTCTAGGTATTTCTCAACCCTAGGTGCTGTGTTAAAGCTCTCAATTGGGTTAGTTGGTTGTCGTAATCACACATGTTTACTAGCGCATATACCTCTCTAGCGCATGCTCCCTCTCTTTGTACGTGCCTGTGTATATGCGCTAGTAAACATGTCTGACCAAGTTGCTGTTATTTGTTCGGAAGGATAGGTTACAGTGCTCTCTCGAAGCCCCTGACTTTGCAACTTCTTGTATACACTTCGAAAGCAAAGACGAAATACCACAATGTATTTTTTTTTCATGCTGAGAGCCATTAAGCGAAAATTCCGGCGTGTGTCTCTGCGTGGCCAAGCAGTGAAGCCACCGGCGCCGACAGCGGACCGGACGCCAGAATCGCTTCTCGACGGTAGGCGGGCGGGAGAATCTGCATCAGCGCAGGCGGAGAGGAGGGCGCAGTGCCGCCCCCAAGCGAGCGACGAGTGGGAAGAGGGAGAAAGCTGCGCCCAAAGTGATCGTGCGTCATCGGCTCAACCAACGAGATACGCCAAGTGAAATTTCTATGTCCAACATATGTACAAGCATAAAAAATAATTACCAAGACACAAAGCAAGACGAAGTAAAACGAAGTGTAAAAGCAGCAAAAGTAAAGCGTAAAATGAAGCCATAAAAGCCAACCAAAGTAACGTTAAATTGACTAGTACAGTATTCAGGTAATGTGATCAGGAACAAGGAAAAAAAAGCGTCAAGGGGGGGGGGGGGGGCGAAAATAATCTTCCTAAAGCGCATTGCGCACACGCAATTCAATGACTCAGATCGTGCGAGTACCAAATTTTTCTTGTGAATAGCTCTGCATATGTCTGAATCGTTTTCCATCCTTGGCGGGATGTCATAATTAAGGGTTCAGTGTTATATAAAAATATTAGAAATCTCTGTCTCAACGAAACTGTCATTTATTACCAAGTGTGTCTCCCATTCGTTAGTATACAGTGTGATACTAATGACGTATCACGGGTGATAAGTCGTATTCGTACACAATTTCACTTGGTAGGATGGCACTAGCACAGGTGTGATGAGAGATATTCGCTTCGAAACATTCAGCTTCACCAGCATAATTGTGCATGCAAAGCTCCTACCGGTGTGATCGCGGCCTTTAGGCTGTTAGTGACGTAGATCGTCCGGTCAATCTGATAACTGTATCCCTTTCACTTTCTGCTACCAAAACGAAGGAATGCCCGACGGAACCGTGCGTCACACAATGAAGGAGTCTCGGTCTGGTGTTGCCGCCTTGCATGCTTAATTATGCAAAATCAGTAGAAACTGTGGTAGTGAACATCTCGAAACCCGCATGCTCTTGAAGAATTCTTTCAAATGAAGCAGTTTATAAATTCGACCACCGCTATATTACCAATTTAAACATTCGTGGGAGCCGCGCTGGGGAAAAATGTAATAAACATATTTTACTTGAGGACGTGCCTGACGGTGACAATTATCATTGAATTTTTCGTCCCTCTGGCAACGTAACTTATGTGCAGAGGTGGATTTCAAATAGTTCTCAGCACCTAATTTTAAGAAATGTGTAAAATTTAATTTCGATCACCCTGTATAGTGAACTTCGGAGAATCAAGAAGTTAGCATATTTCTTTAGAGAGGACGCAGTGATCAACATGTGAATAAAAATAAAGAAGTTATCACATGCTATTTCTTTACAGGTGATGTAGTGATCAAGATGAGAATAAACAGCTGGCCTTCAGAGTCTCCCTTCGAAAAAAGGGCCGAGTTCACCTGAGTAGCCATGTTAGGGGCCATCAAGCTAATGAAGTTATTTTCAGTTATAGCGTACTTCATTGACGCCGGCGAGACGCCCTTCACGGTCTAGAAGTTCTCGCAGATTGTTAGATAGATAGATGAAGAGGAGGAGGGAAAGGCAGGGATGTTAACCAGAAAAGGGTTCCGGTTGGCTACCCTGCACTGAGGAAGAGGAATTAAGGGACTAAAAGTAGGAAGAGAGCAGGGGAAAAAGGCATAACACAGACACACACGCACAACGCTGTCACAATTTGTCACTCAATCCAGGCGCTCTCAAGTAGGCAAAGAGTGCCTTGTATTGTATTGTATTTTTAATCTTTAACAAAACGCATTGAAGCGTGTAAATCTACACAAGAAGAGTTATGATAGTTGATTGCCGGTCATAGACCTCACGGGTCTAGACTGGCGTTGATATTGTATACAGTTAAAGGTTGCACTGCATCATAACTTGTAAAACCGGGGATTCTTAAATCAGCCCCGCGCAGAAACTCGTTAGAGATTGGAACATTGTAAACCAGCAGTAAACTTAAGGCTTAGCCCGCACTTGCGTAGCCACACGTTGGGACCTCGCTGGTAGAGTCGTACTAACCGAATGTTCAAGACAGGCGCGGAGCTCGTGTACACAGCCACTCCACGAATAACTTGCGGTCTGTGCGGGCATTCTCGCCGCATAGAAGCGGATGCCGTGGACGCGCTTAATTAGCGCATTAGTCGCGGGCAACTAATTTGCATCGACTGGTGCCGGCATCGTTTGCTTGTTGTTAACGGTTTTGCTTGCGACACTACACGCGTAAAAACATGTCTGGTTATCACTGCTACTCATTTCTCAAGAACGAATAAGAAGGCGCACAATTTTAGAGGCAAAACAAGCAAACAAAAACTAGCGTCAATATGCTCGCAAACATGTCCAGTGGGTGTCTGGAAGTAGGCTGTGACGCAGGCAAGCTGCGAATAAACGTTCATGGAGTCCACATCACCTTTGTTTTTAAGTGCAGCAAGGTATGCAAGGCGTTGTCGCCTCAAAACTTGTGCCAGCTCATTAGCGCGGCCTTGTTTCTTTATGAATAGACTCATATCAGACGCGGCTTTCAGGGGAGCCTATGATGACATTGAAATTATATATTTATAGTCCATAGATTTGAAAATGATAAAAACCATTATAAAACAGTGTAAACCAGAAAACTGAAACCGAAAGACGGTTTACCGTTGTTAGGCAACACAGTTATTCACTCGCAGACGGCGATGACGTTTTTTTTTTTGTAGATGTCATGAGTTTGAATCAAATGACGGGAATATTCTAAAATCAAACTTTTCTTGGCGACAAATGCGTATTATCCTGCAGGAAAACCATATACATTGGAAGAAAGAGATCGAGAATTAATTATTCTTACAATAGTCGGATTTAGTCCTCCTTGTGTTCGTTTCAGATAACATCTGTTATCTTTTCTTCCCTACACCTGCTCTGCACGTGCCCTTTTTGTCTTCTTCGTTTAAGCTAAGATATCATTAACTCAGCTTTTTACCTCGAACCTCTCTGGTCTTCTGTGGTGTTTAGACGTTGCACCAATCCTATTCCTCTCTTAGCTTTCTGCGCTGTCCTCAATTTATTATCAGCCCTTATCATTAGACTGCAAGGTTTTGTTCCTTGGATGAGCGCTATCAACATACAAACATTTATCTTATTGCCATTACACGCGCTCCCTGTGCCAATGCAAGCTGAAATAAAGAAATAAATGTGGATATTCCCACAGTATACAATCAGTTGTGTTATCTAGAAAAACACCTAAACTGAGGACACCCGACACAAGTGAACAGCGCATAGACCAGGTGTTGGTTTTTGGCTGGACCATCTCTACTTTTCTCCGTTACTTCGCCTGGTGTCTTCGGGTTGAGCGCTTTAGTCCACCATGCAGCAAATTTGCAAACTAGCCCAGTTTTAAAGCGTAGTAATTCTAAATGAAGTTTTGCATTTTTAGTGTCGGCGCGCCCAGTTAATTCACCCTTGTACTGCAGCCTATGAGGCCAATTGTCATGGCATATGTGCAGGAGCAAGACTTCTGAATAATGAACTTTAGTTCGACGTAGCAAGCATGTTCGAAACATGCCTCTAGCAAAACAACGCTAAGTGCAAGCCAATCCCTATAACTGATCCAAAGGCATCCCCTAATGGCGAAGGCCGTTTATACTAAAACGTGCTTCGTAAAGAGGCGGTCGAAATTATTCCGGAGCCCTCCACTACGCCACTTCTCTCTTCCTTTCTTCTTTCACTCCCTCCTTTATTCCTACCCTGGCGGCGCGGTTCAGGTGTCCAACGATATATGAGACAGATACTGCGCCATTTCCTTTCCCCCAAAACCAATTTATATATATATATATATATATATATATATATATATATATATATATATATATATATATATATATATATATATATATATATATATATATATATATATATATATATATATATATATATCGCCGCAGGTTTTCAGTCTGTGATTCAGGGTCAATGGGAACAACGGCTTTGGATGTGGCACTTAAGTTAACAGCTGGGCCCGTTCTTCTAATGAACTTAAAGTTAGCTCTGACCTTTCGTTCTTTGAACTCGCGCACATCACCCCAGCTCCACTCTTCCCGTGCAGTCATCCGCCATCTTTTCATTACGACGACGAAAGAGCCCTCTAGCGTTATGAGCTGACATCCCTGACTAGAGCTCAGTCGTCTCTGGCGCTGGCTACGATGGCAACCATTTACTAATGATGGAAACAAATGGGGAGGAACACTTGATTGGATGAGTGGCGTTACCTCTGCAGTGCGCCATTTTCTTTTTCTCGAAAGCACGTATGCTTTTGCGTAGGGCTTGTTTCCGCTGCTGTGCCACTGTTGCCTTGTTTCGACTTAGGCTTTGAGCATGAAAAGCGGGAAAGTTTTTCTGTTGCGCCGAATGAGGGGGGTAATAAAATGGCGTAATAAAGTGCCCTTTTTGTGGTTTGCTTATGCCGACTCTGGTTATGTTACCGGCCCGTGCAATGAACGTAATTTGTCAGGTCATTAGTGCTTCCTGGAATCACGTTATGAATAAGTGCGCAATGCAGTAGGCCTTGCCTTTGCTTTTTCTTCGTTGTCGGTTCTTTTATTTCCTTCTGCCACGTGTCACTTCCTGTTGGCCACTGAATATATCGAAGCACAGTGTTCATCACTGTGACCAAGGGTGCAGCCAACATATAATAACCTAATTCCTACTAACTACTTCACGCGGTTATGCTTTTCTATTTAGTCCATTTTCTCGAAAGTGGCAGGTTTATAAAAATGGTCTAAGACAGTCTACAGACTTCTTATAGTCTCTATTGCCTTCCTATAGATATTTCTTCTTGTCTATTCAAAGTCTACAGACTGTCTATAGAAAGCAGTCTACGAAAAGTGTATGGCCATTAATCTATGGATAATCTATAGACTGTGTATAGGATTTGTATTGCCCATATAGACTGTTCTCTGGGGTTTTTCTATAGAGAGTCTATAGCCCTCATAGACAGAAATCAATGGACAGTGTAAAGAAATGTTTGCAAGGGTCTAGACACGTGTTCTTACTAACTGACGACCCAAAGAACAGAAAATACACGTGAAAAGAAAAAAAAACATTTCTTTTTCTGTTTTGGCGTGTTTTTTATTTTTTCAATTTAGACTTCAGGTAGAGCTGCGACTATAGGCAGGAGGAAGCATTTCCTGCTGAAGGTTCTTTTTGCCCACTAATTGCAGTTATACTTTAACCCGAGAGACTGAGAGGTGAGCAAACAATAAAGAGCACCAAATAAAAAGACTCTTCCATTTCATTACCGTAATATGTTCGGTCACTGCAACTTGCTTACTGAAGAAGCTAGCGCTTCTAGAACAAGCTCATTTCTGGATTACGAATATGACATCCCAGCGTGGCAGTTGTTTACATCTTTACACAGTCGCGATGGCTCCCCTTGATGGAGTCTTGATTATAAGAAGAAGCAGTTTGTCACTGCTGCTTGTTTTCCGTAAGCCAGTAGCTAAAGCTTTACTTCGCAAGGTAACGGAACGGGTCAGTAAAATATTAAAGATAAACTAACTGCAAGATCACTTGCAGAGCGCAAAAATATACACCAGCCCGTAGATTTAGTTTAATGACCATAGTTTGTTGTACATCGCTTTTTATTTGTTCATTCAGTGCAGCTTGTTCACCTGATGGCAGTTCTTTCCGGACCACCTTTTTTTCTGCGTCCTGAGCATTATTTCAGAGCTTGATGTTTGCTTACTAGTTGTGTGCAATCCTGTCATCTCTCTTCGTAAACAGGATGTTTATTTTGTGTCTCTCTCCGGCCTTTGAATCCCCTCCGCCACTGAATAAATTAGTGATAAAATAAAAATATTTTCACTTTCGTCACTCGCCACGCCGAATAACTGATAGCAACCGCTATACTGCAGCCTCCATGAAAACGCCGTCTCCCAAGCACACCCTGGTCAGTAAGCCCGGATGATGCGGACCGAGATAACATCCCCTCCGGTGCTCATGTAACTATTACGGGACTCAACTGTACTAGATAGCATTCTTATTGCTCACCTAGCTAACGAAGAAGCGTTAGGTTAAGCCAAACTAGGACGGCCTTGGAGAAAACGCTTGCCGTAGCAACATGTTGCGTGTACTGCTCCATTCCCATATAGATATAGCTCCTAAACGCAGTTCCCATGTACAGCTCTAAAAGTAGCTCCGATATCCTCGACACAAGCCGCATTTGTGATGATTATATCTGTCTAAGGCGGCGTTAAAACAAGACGCCTCTGCCCGACAGCCCAACTGTCGGTAGCTACTGTGCTAGTATGTAGGAAATAAATCAAGAAATCGGAGGCAATGAAGAACCTCTAAGCAGCTGTGCAAGGTGGTTTTTTTTCTTTTTTATAAATCAGCTTCCTGCTCTCAGTGGCCAATAACTTCCAAATTTCTACGGCTTCGCTAGGAGATTATTTGTAATTTTCACTAAAATATGTATTTGCCAATGTACGTGTTTTCATAAACATGCGCATTAAGACGTTGCTGGATGTTTCTGAAGACGTAAAACCCGTTGTAGAAAACGCGGGGAAAAGTAATTGAGGAAGAACTGCCGGGGTGACTGAAACCTTTATTAGGACCGCGGCGGCTGCGTTTTTATGGAGGCAAAACGCTAAGGCGCCCGTGTGCTGTGCGATGTCAGTGCACGTTAAAGATCACCAGGTGGTCGAAATTATTCCGAAGCCCTCCATTAGGGCACCTCTTTATTCCTTCCTTCTTTCACTCCCTCGTTTATCCCTTCCCTTACGGCGTGTTCAGGTGTCCAACGATACATGAGACAGATACTGCGCCCTTTCCTTTCCCCAAAAAACCGACGAACCAATCCTTTATTAGGCGTGTATTTATGGTCTCTTGGCCCAGTTTGACGTGTAAACCCAAGAAGAACAGCTGGACCAGCAGTTGTAACTTTTTTTTTGCGTGTATACGGAAACACACAGACAAATATAATCACGTTTGTAATAAATCGCAAACAGCTAATAATCCTGCTTCTTTACAACTATCGCTGTTAAGGGACCTCGTTATTACCGCTTGCTGTGTTACTGTTTTACTTGGCGTCAACTTGATCTAATGGTTGTTTCGGTCTCGTAGTGTTCCCTGCTATACCACAACTGTGATTCATCTTTTACTACATCCACAGCATCATTTAATGACCGAGGCTTTGGTTAAGGCCCGAAACCTCGACGCTATGGCCTGCGCCACGCGAGGGCTGAGACCACACAAGGAAAAACGGACAATCCAACAAAAAGAAATCAGTGCCGCCGTGCTTGCAGCGAAGACAACCCACAGAGCCAGGAACATCGGAACTTAATGCGTCCTGTAAACAGAGCATTATTAAAGCGACGCCCGTTGAGAATTACCGCTTCCGCTTTTCTATTGGTTTTTACTTTGCGAGCTGAGACCGCTGCGTTTGTTGGAGGAGCAGCGTTGCATTAACAATTCAGCGCTAGTCTCCTTGTGGTTTCCGGCGTTCTCTAATGTCATGGACCGGAAAACGCCAAGTCAGACGAGAAAGCGCGGTTAGGACTGTACGGAAAAGACGCCTATCCCATTTCGCGTTTCTTATGTTACTCTAAAAGCGCCTCCCTTGAGCTCATACTGCAGTTTACTGCGGCTTTTATACTAAAATAAATAAATAAATAAATAAATAAATAAATAAATAAGAGTCAACAACGACAGTGAAGCTGACTGCTGTCTTGCCCTAGATGAAGACAAAATGCACGAGATTGAGTTCTCGCGTATTTTGATGTCTGTTTCCAACTCTGCTGTCTCCGACAGTGTGCGGCTTGTATTTCTGTGTGAGGAAAATGTGCATTTTGTTTCCGGTTGCACTTGATCTGAAAGAAACCTAAATGGAGTCAGCACGTCGTGAGACGTAAAAAGTGAAGATACTTTTGTGTTCACATGACTGGACTGTAGTGCACCGCCTTCAGTTTTCACAGGGACATTCTTTTCCGCATCAACGGGACGCTAGCTGGAGTCCATTACTGCGGCACCCAGTCAAAATTTGTGACTGTCCCTAATCTGGTGACATTACTACCCAGACCAGAGAACGCCTATTGTCCTGCCAGTGGCCATTCTCTGGCCTGGTGACGTACAGACCCGCCAACCGATGGGATTTATACGCTCTGGTTGATTGAGCAACTTTTATTGCCATCAGAAAAGACATTTGTCCTCGCCCCTGGCACGTAGGCCTGGAGGACGGGGAGTTGCGCGTCCGCGGTTAGAGGCTGGCTGGCAATCCTTGACTGGTAGCAGCCTCTTCCGCCAAATGGATGGTGGTGTGCTGGAGCTCTGGTGATCCCCCGATGACGTCGCCGTCCGCCAGTCAATCAGGACTTTTTCGTTCTGGTTTCTGGGAAATTTAGGGCTCGTTCGGTCTTGTGTTTGAGTAGACCACCTTCACCCTGTTCGTTTCCGCTGACTCTACAGACATTCACTAAAAGAAGTTAAAAGAGAAGCAAAGGCGTTATTTCCAGTGCGTTCTGATAAAACTGTAGCCAGGTTTAACTATAGGAGGAATGCACTTAGTTTTTCCTTACAATACAGGAAAGATATAGACAACACGTGCTCTTTTGCTGAGCGCGAGAATGACAGCAGCACAGCACATCCCAGAGAAAGCAGTAAATTATTCAGTGAATAATAATTATTGTTTACATGTATAAGCTATGACATTTATAGCTTCGGTTAATGAAATGCAATACACGTTAGTAGAGCAGGCCCTAATTAGTTTAGTATCAGTGACCGTCGAAGCGCGTAATTGGGGTTGTTACCAGTCATGCAGGAAACAAACTATACAGAGTAAGCTGCAAAGCGCTATAACCTTTGAGAGCTCTTGCTTTAGTTGCTCGTAAATACAGCCACAAAAGAGAGGGTAATGTTTTATTTTGCTGTGGGTCTTTTCTTTCGCGTTTAGCTACTCCTAACACGTACACATGGCGGTAATAAGGAAATATATAATCTTTCATGGACTTACGATAAGGCAGTAAATACAGATTAGCCCCTCGTGAGCGCCGCCACGTGAATACAAAAAAAGCTCGCTAGCTTTTCAGAAACTCGGGAAATATTTTTTTGTTGGCAGCAGCATGACTTAGTTAGGGTGATGAGTATCAGCAGTTACACCTTTGGCACAAAATTCCTCCAACATGCGGATTTTTCGAATTTTTGGGCCAGGATAGGTTATTGCATTGATGCAGTCTTCGCGAACAAATTCAGCAACGGTAATACGGCGCTTCTTTCAGAGACAGTTCAACCTGTCGCCATCTTTAACGAGGGTAATGATGTAACAGTGAGTGGAAAAGAATTAGATAACAGTGGCGGTTTAATTGCTTTGTACTGCCTTTCAAAATAAGGCTGTCATGAACTGAAATACTACGACAACGTACTACGTCGTGCCTAGAGTTGCTGCCGCGTAATGCATTGCGTGAAAAGAGCAATTATAAACAAAAAAGCAAAAATTGATTGTCTATCAGCAAAGTGTGCTTCCTCGTGTGGTATCGTCTCAAACAGTTCTTCCGAAAATTTTAATGACGCTTTTGTAATATATTTACCCATTCTCGCCTGCATTCCATTTCTCTTCTGCTTTCCGCCATCCTTAATACCTTTCTAGACGTTCTAGGCGGTTTTCTTGTCTTCTTTTTTATGCCTGTTTCCCCCTTTCGCCTGATCGCGTTTTTCCTTCTCTTTTTTTTCGCATGTCATTCCTTCGTGCTAAATGCTTCTCTGCTCTTTTCTCTCCTTTTGCTTTTTGATAACAGAGAGTGGCCAGAGTTTCCCGTATTTTTCCAATGGAAGCACTCCCTAAAAGCGACTTAGCATCGGCCGCCATTTGAAGGACTCGAAGGAGCCAAGGTCCCGGAAATTTTTCCTCGCAAGCAAGTACCCCACACCCACTCGCCTGCTTTCTTCCCTAGCTTCCTTTCCACTACCCTGTACATCTGGGCAAAACAAGAAATACAAAAAAGACATACAAGTATACGTAGCCACTCTGCCACAGTACTGGCCCGGTTCTTCGTCTTGAGCGTGACCTCGTCTGTAGGCAAACAGAACAAAGAGAGTTTTATTTCTGTCCCCTCGATCGACTAATTTCCGGCGTCTTTGTTGTGACACCTTTGTGACATCGAGGAGCGGGTCACGGTCCTTTGGCGATTTTTTCTCGGGGGTCCTGTTTCTATTGCGTTGCTGGCGTTTAGGGGGTTCACTCCTATCGAAAGGCCGAGAGCAGCGTTTGCCTACAATAAGTGCCCATAAGTGGCGCTGTAGGCGTCGTTGCCCATTGTTGCTTTCGCGTCCTAATGCTCGCGCCTCACGTGCAAGCACTTGCCTGTTTGTGGATGCTTCTGTGTATGTGTATATCTGCATATCATCCCTTTCACTTCGACTGAAATGTCTGAGTGCTAAAATGCCACCGCGCTGAGTGATCCTATCGTTCTATGCTTCTGCAGCAGTCGTAAAGAAAGGGAGCCTTTCGGGTACTTCGCTCTGTCCGCATTTGTCTTCGTGTATTTTCTTTATGCCTGTAGGCACTTTCATGTAGCTTGTATCTCATCGGTGTCTATGCATTGAAAGGAACCCTCCTGTTCAGTGTGGAACCGCGAGGGACGTGAATTCCCAAAAGCTTTACGTTGGAGATGTTACTTCAGCGCCTGTTGTCCACAACTCTTCTATGACGTCAAGAAAATGGAAGACCGTACTGCGAGAGCTTGAGTTGGTGTAGCGTGGCGTAGAAGCAAGGAGAAAAAAAAAACTGTTTTCAGTACTCCAAAGAAACCGCCACAGAGCCTTCCGTGTTTGCTGCGTTGCTAGACTGACGGCCGACGGACGGAGAGACAGACAGACAGACACAGATAGACACAGACAGACAGACACAGACAGACAGACACAGAAAGACAGACACAGACAGACACAGATAGACACAGACAGACAGACACAGACAGACAGACACAGACAGACAGACACAGACAGACAGACAGACAGACAGACAGACAGACAGACAGACAGACAGACAGACAGACACAGACAGACAGACAGACAGACAGACAGACAGACAGACAGACAGACAGACAGACAGACAGACAGACAGACAGACAGACAGACAGACAGACAGACAGACAGACAGACAGACAGACAGACAGACGGACAGACGGACAGAGAGCCAGACAGACGCAGACAGAGAGCCAGACGGACGGACGGACGGACGAGGAGACAGACGGACGGACGGACGGACGAGGAGACGGACGGATGGAGAGACAGACGGACGGACGGAGAGACGGACGGACGGACGGAGAGACAGAGACGGAGACGGACGGACGGACGGAGCGACAGAGACGGAGACGGACGGACGGACGGAGCGACAGAGACGGAGACGGACGGACGGACGGAGCGACAGAGACGGAGACGGACGGACGGACGGAGCGACAGAGACGGAGACGGACGGACGGACGGAGCGACAGAGACGGAGACGGACGGACGGACGGAGCGACGGATACACAACGGCATAATCATGTACAGCGCTGACGTGCGTGCAGGTAGGAGGGTTGTATTATTCATGTCATTTACATGCTGGTTGTTTGGTTCGTTTATGGGGTTCAACACCCCAAAGCGATTCAGGCTATGAGGGGCTCTGTAGTGGAGGGCTCAAGATAATTTCAACCCCATGGGGTTCTTTAACGTGCACCAACATCGCACAGTACACGGGTTTCTAGCATTTCGTCTCCATCGAAGTGTGACTGCCACGGCCGGGATCGAACCCGAGTCTTTTGGGTCAGCAGCAGCTTCATTAGGTACGCTTCAAATAAGGAGAAAAGGTATAATAAACGTTTAAGAACAGGATACCCTTAGTTTCTGCTATAGGCTGTCGATGGAAACGCCACTCTGTAGGCGTATCATCCACCAGTTCTCGTATTTTTGTCCGCAATTCTGTCGCTTCGTAAGGAATCGCCTACTAGGAATATCCTTGCGTTTCTGATAATCAGCACAACTGTCAGCAGGCTAGTGCAACGTCGCGTGAAGAATTCCCTTAGGCTTGCAGACTAAAGAGTCGTATCTACAGTCTTCGTCTAGAAAGCTTTGCGCGCAGCCTTTAAGTTAACTGGCCGGAATACTGCGAACTCGTTCCGTGCATTTAGCAAACCAGCTGCAGTCCTGGTGGTTCGCCCGAGATAACCCGACAAAATTCCGCACCGCCGGTGAACAACTGCCGACGTACTAATTTTGAACAAAGCGAGCAAGAACCGATGAGCTATACTCAGATAAAAGCGCTGGATCCGTGGACCACAGCTTTGCTTTTTCTACTTTATTTCCGTTACCGCGAGATTTGTACCTGCCCCAAAACTTTTGCGGGCTCCAGATATGCCTGAGGGCGTCGTTTCAAACGCCTCCTCGTTCATACAAAATTCACGTCAGGATCGTTTTGTACCCCCTCCCTACCTCTCCTTTCCCCCCGGACCTCTCTATTTACCAGCTCGCTATCTTCGCTGTGTTCCAGAAGTGGAGAACTCAGCGTTCCTCGCGAGTGACTTTCAATAATTCAGCGCCGAGTTGGTAGAGCCGTAGTAAACAACGCGCGGATGCCGCATTCCACTTCACGCCCGAGAAGCTGCTCGCGCGTTTTTTAGATGGGGAGCAGGTGGAGAGATTAAGCTTTCATGTTCCGAAGAAATGTGGGAAGCGAATTGCTGAGTGTGCAGGAGAATGAAGCTTAGTGTTGCTTTCGAGCATGTGTTTGGACTTTGCTATACACCCTGGTTGGCTGGTCTCGGGCTGGCTTGAGTTTCTGCGATCGTCGCCGTATAGTTCTGTGGCCTATATTCCTCTGGCCTATGCAGAGCCTCTCTGAGAGTGCTTTTTCGAGACTGCGTTTTTCTTTCTACATTCCAAGCAGGCAAAGAAGTTACCCAATTCATGAATTATTCGAATGACATCTTTCTTTAATCACTCTTCAAGTTTGCTTTAAAATGTAATCCGCCTAAAGAGCGCTTACCGATAATGCGTGAGCCCCGAGCCATTCTTTTCGTGATAAAAAAGAACGAAACATGAGCCAGCTGAAATAGAGAAAAGCTAAAAATTTTCGTTTTCGTCTTCGGAGCAAAGACACACTACATTGTTTTTTTCACGAGCACGAAAATTCCATTAATCACTTGTATGAATGAAAGTAGGTCGACAACGCGGGGGGTTGAATTGGTTGCTTGGAGGGCATCCTTGAAGCTAAACCAGTTCTTTTGTTGCTCTAGTTTACTCAAGGTCTTCTTGCCTGTCTATGTCGTAACAAAAAAGTGTATGAATGAATCAGTTGGTCGGTCGGTCGGTCGGTCCGTCAGTTGGTCCGTCAGTCGGCCCGTCATTCAGTTGATCGGTTCATCATCCGTAAGTCGGTCAGTCAATCAGTATCGGTCGGTAGGTCGGTCGGTCGGTCGGTCAGTCAGTCAGTCAGTCAGTCAGTCAGTCAGTCAGTCGGTCGGTCGGTCGGTCGGTCGGTCGGTCGGTCGGTCGGTCGGTCAGTCGGTCGGTCGGTCGGTCGGTCGGTCAGTCGGTCAGTCGGTCAGTTGGTCAGTCAGTCAGTCAGTCGGTCAGTCAGTCCATTCAGTCAGTCAGTCAGTCAGTCCATTTAGTCGGTCGGTCTGTCGGTCGGTCGGTCGGTCGGTCGGTTGGTCGGTCAGTCGGTCGGTCAGTCGGTCAGTCGGTCAGTCGGTCAGTCGGTCAGTCAGTCAGTCAGTCAGTCAGTCAGTCAGTCAGTCGGTCAGTCGGTCAGTCAGTCCATTCAGTCAGTCAGTCAGTCCATTCAGTCAGTCAGTCCATTCAGTCAGTCAGTCAGTCCATTCAGTCAGGCAGTCAGTCCATTCAGTCAGTCAGTCAGTCAGTCTCGGTCGGTTGGTCGATCGGTCGGTTTCAGTCAGTTTCAGTCAGTGACCCGGATAATAGATTCAGCTACTGAGCGCACACATTCACTTCTGAAAGACAATATTAAAAGCTGCCCAACCCTTCTCTGTGGCTCAGCAGATATGACGTTATGCTACTGATCCAAAGGTCGCAAGAACAAATCCCGGCAGCGGGCTGCATTTCAATTGAGGCTAAATGCACAAGCGCCCGTCAACTGTGCGACGTCAGAGCATGTTAATGAGCCTCAAGCGTTCTAAATGATAGGCAGGCCCCCATGTCAAATATTTCTTGACAAAAATTTTATATTTTGGAAAATTGTAAGGTACCGTTGTGTTAAAAAATATTAAATATTGAAGGTTGTGGTCTATTCTTCCTATGTGTAGCAAAATCTTGCTTTTAAGTTATTTCCATCGTTCGCATGGAGCAGTTAAGAGTGCTATAGAAATATATTGGGGGAGGCTTTTGAAAATCGCAAAAACGTTAATAGCAAAAAAAATGCAAGTCTGTGGATGGGAGATTTGCGGATATATTAATTATTATAGGGAAATCTTACTATATGTGAAAAAATTGCCTTCATAGACTCTTTCCCTTCCAAAAATGCTTTTTGTCTAAAATTTTTGGTATTGCCTCACTGCCGTACCAGCATACCATGCCGATTTATACATAAAACCGAATACGTCACAGTTTCCTTCATGTAACTCGAAAACCGAGGTTTCCGGAAGTGGCAATTGGAAAATGAGCTATGGCTGCCCCAAACAATATTCCCCAATCGTTCCTAATGCTTCGGTATCAACTTTGATAGCGTATATATTTTTTCCAACGCCTTCATCAGCACGCCTTTCCTGTAAGCAGTTTTTTCGATCGACATCATCTTGACAAATAGCTCAAGCGCAGCAAATACTGGCCGTCAGCGTTCTGAACTTCCCCGCTCTAGCCCGCCATGTCTGCCGGCAACTCATATCCTCTCCGCTCCATCACGCCGACGACAAAAATGCCAACTTTTACCTTCCTTTAAACCCGCCGCGGTGGCTCAGTGGTTAGGGCGCTCGACTACTGATCCGGAGTTCCCCGGTTCGAACCCGACCGCGGCGGCTGCGTTTTTATGGAGGAAAAACGCTAAGCCGCCCGTGTGCTGTGCGATGTCAGTGCACGTTAAAGATCCCCAGGTGGTCGAAATTATTCCGGAGCCCTCCACTACGGCACCTATTCTTCCTTTCTTCTTTCAGTCCCTCCTTTATTCCTTCCCTTACGGCGCGGTTCATGTGTCCAACGATATATGAGACAGATACTGCGCCATTTCCTTTCCCCAAAAAACCAATTATTATTATTATTACCCTCCTTTAAGCAAACAGCGAAACTCTTTCGTGTTTTAGAGCACTAGCACTAATACCCCCAATCTCATATTACTCTGATGTTTGTCCTTTTGAAGCGTCTGGCAGGTGGTGTACCTGCAGGGGAGGGCAGGTGGCAGCCTGCCCACCGTGTTGTGCGAAACATGCCCACAGGCTTTATGGACAACTATGCAAAACACTGTGGCAAAACACGCTATGGCAGCAAGTGGGTTTCGAACTCATGGCGGCGCTAAGAGAGAATTTTTGCTTGCCACCGCATTAGGCCACTATATAATCACCGCAGCCGAGCATCTCGCGTGGTGACCTGCCAGTCTCTCGCACTGGGTTTGGATGTCATCGTCTTCATCAACTCCATCCGAGTGCAATGGGTCCAGAGCACACCGCTATCACAGTGCCCTTTTAAACCAACCCTTGAACCCAAACCGAAACCGAATAGAAAACCGAAGTGCGAGACCACCCAGTTGACTTTCGATCAAACCACACTAAATTTGTCATTTAACGCGATTGCGTTAAGGTTCCCGTTGTGCAGAAAATGCGGCATCGTCGTCATAGGCGTTGGGAGCGAAAAATTGGCCGGGGTAGGGTGGCCCAGGCGGCCACCCTATCCACCATGGGTTAAAGCTCTATAGCCAACCTGGGGAACATGATTCCTCTTGGCCTCGCGCGTCCTGTCATGGTCGAAGAATGGGCCGGTCATGTAACCTTGTCACGTCATTCTAGGTCGCGTGGCCTTGTGTCGTCATCATGACCTGCCCGCCGGACTTTGAGCAAACTGCCCGCTGCGGCAAGTGGCAGTTAAATTAATGATTGGCCGCGAGGGGTTGATCGGGGAGAGCAACCTGGACCTCAGAAGCTCCACCGATCGCAGAACCTGCCATCGCAGGGCAGTGGCACATCGGTCAGCCGCGGCACAACTGCACCCGCAGTGGTATGACGACACCCAGGGATCTATAAATGTAAAGTGGAGAAAGACCAGTTCCACACATATGTGCATTAACCCATTAACGCTATCGCGCCATACCCATAAGGCGGGCCCGCGGAAGTAGCGAGGGACCAGGACCTCGAGGAGCACAACGCACGAGATTGACGTTGTGGCCGCGTCGCGGTAAAAGCTCGTCCTCCCTGCGTGTAGGGAGCTTAACCGATTCTGCAGGCATTTTCAATAAAGTTGTTCTCTCTCTCTCTCTCTCTCTCAATGCCTGTTTTCACCAGAATACATGCTAAGAAAACACGAACTGCTGGAGCTTCGATCCAACGCTAGCATGCCGGGTAATCGTGGGGTCAGCATCAATCCTGTGAGGAGGATTCCCATGTGAGCGCGGCAAGGTGGCTACGGAAAGAAGAAGCATCTCTCTCCATGCGAATGCTGTAGAAGACGCGCAGCGTGCTATTACGTGCCTCCTTGGCTACGAATTGTCTACTACGTGCGAGGTTCAATAATTGTTGTACACGTGATTGTTTTTTCCTCACCCTGAGCCGTGCGATGTTAGCCTGTTGTGCCTATGATTCTTAATCGGTACAGTGCCTTTATTTTCTCCATCAATTTACACTGACTAATACAAAAAATGGAGGAAACACTTAAGCTCCGTCTTAAGGGTATGACGCTAAAGCCAAATTGTTTTATTCTCATATATGCCGAAAGGCATTCTTTACTTTATGCTCATAGATTTAGGGACTAGTCATACCTCTTCTAGCTCAGTGGTGTAGCAGTTAAGCGATGCGCAACTACCCTGCCATGGCAGGTGCTTCGAGCGGTGGGACTTGTGCGACTCAAGTTGCTCTTTTCGAGCGGCAAATCATTAATTTAACTGCCGCGTGCCACGCTGGGCAGTTCGCTCACTACACTGTGGGCAGGTTGTGCTGACGCCGCAAGGTCACGTGATCTAGGCGGCACACCTGCCTTCTTGGCTGCTCTCTGGGGACCGCCTGCCGGAGCCTTGCTCGTGATGCTTCGCTCACAACGCCGACGTCGCCACCAGATTTTCCGGAGAACAGGCCCTTTAACGCTATCGCGTTAAAAGGCAGGACCTCGAGCGCGAGAAAATTGATTGCATCGAACCGGAATGCCTTGAGAAGGCTGCCGCTGAGCTGGCTGCTGATTGGAACGAGTGTGTGATCGGTGTGAAATCTCTGAAGGGAATTCGCCTCTGCGTTCTTGAGTTGTATACTCCTGCAGCCAGTCGCGTTCTTATTTTGTTTGCTTGCGTTGCGAGGCGTTTTACGGAAATATCAATCTTGAAACTGGATTCTTCATAACTTTTCTTCAACAGGTTGCGTTAGATGGCGACGGGATCAGCTATTCTCTCGAGTCATACCTGCTCGAATTAAGTAGTAGAGTGCACAAAGAGAAAAAAATGAGAAACACACTGAAAATGTTGTACTTGCGAATATCCCGGCCTTTGGCCGTCATCAGTAATGAGGAACAGCAACGAATAAAGAAAGTGCCGTGAAATAAGACCGCAAAAAGTTAACGGAATTTCGAAACCGCTGCAGAGAAAAAGTGCCCGAAACAGCGGATTAATGTGCCTAAATGGGGAGTTTAAGGTTACGGCATGGAACGTAACTGTTTTATGTAAGCAGAAATTATGGTACTACTTTTATTAGAGATATCTACATTCCCTACGTTACAGTTTAGGCACGTGGAATAATTAGAGGCCTAAGTGCTCAAGTGTATTACTTTGTCCCCGAAAGTATTATACGTCTATAAATGTCTCTCGGGAGCTCGTTCAGAAGGACAGTAATGGTTCAAATAAGTCTTCGCTTTTCTTCCTCTCGGTGCTGTACACGCATGATGTCTACCCGTGTTACAATTATTAGCGCGTTACCGACGATCTTACGTCAGTGGTGTCATTACTTATTTCGTTTTTCCGCATTTCTTTGTTGCTCTAAGAAAGAGTAACGAGGTCTTATTGCACATTCACTACCACCTGTGGCACAAACATGCTGAGAAACAACATGCAACTGTGAGAATCGCTTCATTGCAAAAGAATGCTGGGCTGTTGGTCTAGGAATCCGAGTGTCAAATAAGTGTACTTCTTTTTCTCCGGCCTTTGAAAGATGTCAGGTGGGCAGGCTTTGGAACAATGTATATTCGATGAATCAAGCCTGTTCAGAAACATTCCTCATCTCTAAGTTGAATTTCAAAAAAATGCCCACGTTGACATTATGTGCTCGGTTAAGATTACTTGCATACAGGCCAACTATGTAGTTATGCTTAGGACATACCCACGGTCCCGTAGTCGTTATGAGGTGAGGATTCCAGTGTCCGTATAATGCGACTGGTATTTTGCGATGGTGTTTCTCGTTCTTAATGGTTGGCTAACCTCCTACAGATACCGATGACGTGCGTCTATTGAGGGAATCCCAAAAAGCGAAACAACGAAAACAGAAATGTAACCGAAAAGATGTTATATTATGCAAGGCCACGCACACATATAAGCCCGACCGTAAAGTGTGCGAACGAAAGGGGTCAACAGCCACTGAAGCCAACCATGCTAAAGAATGATTGCTGAGTATTATTAAATCTTAGGGTATTGACCGGGCAAAATTCCAGCCCGTGCGTCATCCGTGAAACATCGCACGCGACCACCAGATGCTCGTGATACGCTGTCAGGACAGGGAGCAGACACAATGCTCGTCCGGATCAGGGCGAATTTTTCTTCAACTACGAAGTTTTTGTGAAAGCTGTACAGCTTCCCTTATTTGCCCTGTGGCTACGAAGGGGTGGACGATAATGAGTAATTAATTCTTAATTTCAAATTTATTCTGCCTTCGGGGATTCCCAGAACACAATATGTGGAATAGGGTACCGAGGGACGTATATCGTGGTATCGGCTCAAGGGAATTAAGAAGATGAAAGGCTTGGTTCACCGAACAAAATGAAAAGGCCAACCGCCAGTATTACCTACCGATTAAAGCGAATGAAAACAACACATTCGAAGAAACTTGTGAAAGCGCCACAAGTAGAGCATTGCAACGAGATGATTTTTATTAAGTGCAAATTAAGTGCAGATTAATGTTTACCCGCCGCAGTGGCTCAGTGGTTAGGGCGCTCGGCTACTGATCCGGAGCTCTCGGGATCGAACCCGACCGCGGCGGCTGCGTTTTTATGGAGGAAAAACGCTAAGGGGCCCGTGTGCTGTGCGATGTCAGTGCACGTTAAAGATCCCCAGGTGGTCGAAATTATTCCGGAGCCCTTCACTACGGACCTTTTTCTTCTTTCACTCCCTCCTTTGTCCCCTTCCTTACGGCGCGGTTCAGGTGTCCAACGATATATGAGACAGATACTGCGCCATTTCCTTTCCCCAAAAACTAATTATTGTTATTAGATTAATGTTGGACTCATCAGAACTGAAAACGGGTAATGTTAGTAGGTTATTAATTAGTAGAAAACGGGTAATGTCAGTAGAAAGACATTCAGTTTGTCCTCAATTAACTGGTAAACGGATGGGTAAGAAGGAGTTTAATGCAGAGATTTTATCGTGAGCAGCATCGAAGCAACAGAACTATAGAAAAAATATCATGTTCCAGGACAATTCTAAGAAACGTGATAGTAAGTCACGCAGAAGGAGATCGGGTGGCTTGACAACAACACGACAGTAAACATGTATGATCATCTCCAACTACACCAGCGAAGAAATATGAACGTGTGGCTCGGCCAGCAGGCAAGTGTAAATACATTGCCAAAGCTTTCAGCAAACGCTGTGAACATTGAACAGAGCAGTCATTGCAGCCGCCATTTAACGAGCGATGGTTGTATAGTTCGAAGAAATATGAACTACGAACATTGGCACATTGCATCAAAATTTCAGGCCTCTGCTTGGAACGTTATAGTACTGCATTTTCTTGGTGATATATCGTTAATTCTTGTTTATTCTGATATAATAATAATATACTGCTTCGGCATAGCACGTCCACTGGATACTTCACCTTCTCTTAGTGATCCATCTGTGATTTCATTGGATAAGAATTCTTCGCAAGGCGCTACAGCCCACTTTCGTATGCCCGTGAGGTTTGTTTTTTTAATGAGGTTGCATTCTTTTAACGCTACTCTCTAGGGTTCTCCTGCATACAGAAGCATATTCTTTGCTCAAGGCAATATGCTGAACGAAAATGCGGAATGCTCCTTTACTGGAACGAGGTAAAGGCTGTGTAAACAGCAAAGTTTACTCAGTTTAACCGAACTTTGGTCAGGCACAATATATCACAATCTTATGACTTCTGTGGAAGGCAAATAAAGGAAACACACAAAAAATTACGTGGTGAAAAGTTGATGCCCTGTCTGGGATTAAAGAGATTCGCACTGCTTAAGCTTCAAAGGGTTACTGCGCTTGGAATTCGAGATTGTGCGTTCCTGGGATTTTAATCTCCCTCTGAAAAATCGTGATATCGTATGGTATGATTCGTGGAATCTGTGCACACAGTTTTGAAGCGTAAAATGCACCCGCACTACCGTTGATTCACGTGTCTCGAAAGTCTCGCTTTAAAGTTTTTCAGTTAAAAAAAACAGGGTACTAATGGATCGATAAATGCGAGAAGGGATGCCGCAGATGTAGAGCACCCACCTTACGTGCAAGACGACTGCAGTGTGAATGCCGGAGCTGCGCAATTCTTCATCGGTTAACAAAAAAGGAAATCTGCGTGTCGATGGAATTGCATAACCAGGCCTGGGATGCTGACTGATCTCGGTCACCAAAGACGACAACGCACACCCCCCAGAGCATGATCTGGCCACCTTGATGCAGTACTTAGCCCTGTTACGACCCTGCTGGTGATACGACGTTTGACCATCTGCTGACCCCACAAAAGAAAAGCATGCCTGGCCGGGAAAGTACGTGCGGAGTTTTTCTCATGCTTGGCTCAGGGGGAGTGGCCTTCCCTTTGACTGGTTCCCAGCAAGAAGGACGCCTGGGGTCGCGATCGACCATAAACAGACGACTGGGCAATAGGGGAACGGTGCCTTCAAGTGATTAGCCGTGTTCGGGAAGAGGCGGCCTCGTCATAGCTCGCTGCAGTTGAGACCTGCAGCACCGCACGCATCACCTGTGGTCTGCGGAGACAGGGAGCTGCTTGCCCAATGCTTGCACCTCTGTAGGAAATAGAAACGGATTTGTGATTTCTCCTCGGCCATTCCTACGGGTGACTCCGCTTGCTACGTGCTGTGAAACGTGTTCCGTATTGGAGAAATGTGCCTTCTGTTGGATTGGTCACCTCCTGATGAAGGGGCGGAACCTCAGGGGATTTAAGGAGCGTGCTCAGTGAGAACGAACGCTCTGGACCCTGGCGACAAGGCTCATACAGTCGCTCGACGCCTCAACTTGTAATTTTTCACTGTTTGCTCTTTCCTAAATATGTAAATAAGTTCCCCAAAGGGCCATTAAACCCGCTTGTTTTCGTTTTTCCAAACACTAAGTTCCATCTTCCCTCAACCCGAAGGCTCGGACACGCTACCCAACGGAGGCCGGGTTCAAGATAGCCCCTGCATCCACAACAGCCCCAACCGCCGATATGATCATACCAGTTCACCTTCGACCCTCAGTCCCCAACGACTGTCGAGCAACTGACCAAGGTGGCGGTCAGACTTGCGATACCTCGGAGGGTGCTAAGAATCTCTGGCTGCGGACAGGCCGCCATTGGAATCTGAACCTTGCAACTTTAACGCTAGAACCTTATCCAGTGAGGCTAGCCTAGCAGTGCTGCTCGAGGAATTAGCGGGTATTAAATGGGATGTCATAGGGCTATTGAAGTTAGGAGGACAGGTGAAGCGTATATAGTACTAACGGGCGGGCACATACTGCGCTATCGCGAATTAGCGGATAGTTGAGTTCCCGGGTTCGAACCCGACCGCGGCGGTTGCGTTTTTATGGAGTAAAAACGCTAAGGCGCCCGTGTGCTGTGCGATGTCAGTGCACGTTAAGGATCCGCAGGTGGTCGAAATTATTCCGGAGCCCTCCACTACACCTCTTTCTTCTTTTCTTCTTTCACTCCCTCCTTTATCTCTTCCCTTACGGCGCGGTTCAGGAGTCCAACGTTATATGAGACATACTGCGCCATTACCTTTTCTCCAAACCAATTATTATTATTATTAATATTATTATTATTACGAAAACTAGTTTTGGGATTCCTCATTAATCAGGATATAGCTGACAACACAGAAGAGCTCTATAGCATTAATGAGAGTGTGGCAGCTATCCTAATTAGGATCAATAGGAGGTACAAGCAGGAGGTGGTGCAGTCCTATGCGCCTATATCCTGCCATAAAGACCAGGTCGTTGAAAGCTTCTATGAAGACGTGGAATCGGCATTGAACAAAATAAAATCACCGTTCGCTGTACTGATGGGCGACTTCAGTGAGAAGGTGGGCAACAGACAGGCTGGCCACCATGGCATAGACTCAAGGAATAGCAAGGGGAAGCTATCAGTAGAGTTCGCAGGCAGAAATATTATGTGGATAGCGAACACCTTCTTCCCCAAACGGGAGAACGCGAACTTGGCGTGAAAGAGGCCCAATGAGGAGGCTGAAAAATGAAATACTCTTCATACTATGTGCTCACCCTGGCATCGTACAGAATGTGGAAATCCGCGGTAAGGTGTGTTGTGGCGACCACAGAATTGTAAGGTCTCGGATTGCCTTAAACTTGAAGAGGGAGCGGAAGAAACCAGTGAGGTGAAAACTCATTTACAGAGTTAGTGTTAAGAGGTAAAGTAGCGGCATTCAGGATATCGCTGCGGAGCGGATATTCGGCTTTAACTAAGGAAGGGTGCCCTTAGTGTAGAAGCAACGATCTATAATTTCACAGCTGTTATTACGGAGTGTGCAGTAGAAGTTGTCGCCGGGATAGTTAGGATACAGGTAGGTTCTCTCAGAAGACGAAAGAACTGATTAAGAAATGACAAAACATAAAAGTCTCTAACCCAACAGAGAGAATATTGCTGGCAGAGGTATCAAAGCTAATCATTACGCGTAAGTTAAAAGACATAAGGAGGTGTAATATGAAGAGAATCGAGAATGCTCTACAGAACGGTGGTAACCTAAAACCAGCCCAGAGAAAACTAGGAATAGATAAAAACCAGATACATGCGTTAACAGACAAAGAGGGCAATGTCATTAGCAATCAGTATGAGATAGTTAAAGTATTCGCAAAGCTGTACACAAATTTATACAGTAGCCAGTGTAATCAGAACTTTAATGAGAAAGAGAGTACTGTACAGACGTCCCCCTAGTAACAAAAAAGGAAGTAAACAAAGCCTTAGGAGCAATGCAAAGAGGGAAAACAGCTTCTGAGGATCAGGCAACAGCAGATCTATTGAAGGACGGTGGGGGGATTGTGTTAGAAAAACTAGCCGCGCTGTATACGCAAAGCCTTATGCCCGTGAGGGTACCGGAATCTTAGAAGAACGCGAACATTGACGTCCCCCTAGTAACGAAAAAGGAAGTAAACAAAGCCTTAGGAGCAATGCAAAGGGGGAAAACAGCTTCTGAGGATTGGCAACAGCAGATCTATTGAAGGACGGTGGGGGGATTGTGTTAGAAAAACTAGCCGCGCTGTATACGCAAAGCCTTATGCCCGTGAGGGTACCGGAATCTTAGAAGAACGCGAACATTATCTTCTTCCGTAGGAATTAAAGGGGGCGTGAGGGGCTTTAAAAATTACAGGCCGATTAGCTTACTGTTCGTTGCCTACAAATTGTTTACTGAGACAATCGCCGAAAATTCAGGACAACCTTAAACTTCAATGAACCAGTTGACCAGGTAGGGTTTCATAAACTCCACTCGAGAGTAGAACATATTCACACTATCAATGAGATGATAGAGAAAATGCGGAGAATATAACCAACCCTACATTATATCCTTCATAGATTACGCGAAAGAATTTTACTCAGTCGAAACCTCAGCATTCATGCAGGCATTGTGGAGTCGGGGCACAGAAGAGCAATGTTGAGCAAGCACTGGAATATGTCTATAACGGCTGCACAGCCACCATAGTCCTCCGTTGAGATAAGATTAAAATTTCAATATGGAAAAGTGTCACGCAGAGAGACACGATCTCGCTAATGCAGTTGAACATCTGTTCACAGAAAGTATTTAGAAGCCTCGATTGGGAACTGTTGGAGATAAAACTGAATGAAGAATTCTCAGTAACCTAAGATTCGCTGATGACATTGCCTCGCTGAGTCACTCAAGAGATGAATTGCAAAGCAGGATCAATGGCTTGATTAGAATTAGAACTGATTAGAAAAAGAACAAAATCAACTTCATGTCCCCGGCGGCACGTGGTTGTTTATCCTAGTTTCTAATAAATTACCTTTCAGCGGTAAAATAATTAGATCATTTATTTCGCATCGACCAACGCCATAAATAAGAAAATTATAGAAGCATTCTGCTATGTTCCTTGGTTTCGGTTACTATTGGCTTCCTTTGTACTGGCCCTTATTTCCCTTCGCAAATATTTCTTTTCGTAAGGTCTGCATTCGCTGTTTCCTAGGCTCATCCGCAATGATCTCTGACCATTCGTGTTGTCTAAGATGGTTGAAGTGGGTTGTGCCCACGCGCGAATCGTAAATGTCACGTCAAAACGACCGCATTCAAAGCGCATCCAGAATATGGTGCTTAAATTGTGCATAACACTTCACAATATTGCCGCGAAGAAAACGACTTCCACCTTAGACCGATTTTTTAACTTCGTGTCTCTTTCGTTCTCGGTCTGGTATTGGAAGACTGCGAGATGCGCCCTGCCGGAACTCGCATACATTCCTGATGCACGGAAACTGCAATGGCTTCCATTTTCTGGGCACAAAACTCAATGCACGTCGCTCGCGAATGCAAGTCAAACTGCAAGGCTTTTGTATTTATTTTGGACAACGGAGCGAATCGGTGAACGCGTGGGCGGTGTTTACAGAGGTTCGCGTTCCTGTTTGACTTTAAAATGTAATATTGCAATACTGATCGTCTTGTATTTTGTTGGTGGTTGTATAATTGTGCGTATCCTGGATCTCTTTCCTACCACTGCGCGTAAAATCAATGTTTACAGCGTCAATGAAAGGGAACCCGGAACCATACGTGCTAACGGCCATAACGGCACACACAATGCAGTCTGTTTTGGAGCTTCACACTTGCCAAAAAAATAGCGGTGAATATTAAAAAAAATTTGCAGTGGCTTAACTTGGCTAACCCTAGAATTCAGCGAAAAGCAAGGTCGCTTGCTAAGCGTCTGAGACTCGCCCATGGCTGCTTCGCTACACGCTCGCGACAGCCGTTTCATGTATATGCCCACACGACCACGTGGCTATGACGTGATATCATGGTCTTACGACATCCCCATCGGATGTCATCACGTGGCTTCACATCTCCCCATCGGATGTTCTTAAGGTGAAAGGTCAACCCAAAGGTCACCCAATATCAAAGGTCAGAGGTCAAAGTTAACGAAAGGGCATGAGTAAAGGTCAGAGGTTAACGGTGCGACACCATAACTGTACAACATATTGGCTTACACGGCTAACGTGGTTGGGCTGAAGGACGTTCAAGATAAATCTACGGCCTACGCGACGACTGCTTTACCTTGCGTAATGAAACTTTTCGCCTCAAAACGGTAACCCGCGGCGGTGGCTCAGTGGTTAGTGCGCTCGGCTACTGATCCGGAGTTCCCGGGTTCGAACCCGACCGAGGCGGCAGCGTTTCGATGGAGGCGAAACGCTAAGGCGCCCATGTGCTGTGCGATGTCAGTGCGCGCCAAAGTTCCCCAGGTGGTCGAAATTATTCCGGAGCCCTCCACTACGGCACCTCCTTCTTCCTTCTTTCACTCCCTCCTTTACCCCTTTCATTACGGCGAGGTTCAGGTGTCCAACGATATATGAGACAGATACTGCGCCATTTCCCTCCCCAAAAACGAATTTTCCAATTTTTCAATGGCTTCTCCCCCTATCCTCTTTTCCAGTCCCCTCACCTCTTTCATTTCATTTCTCCATTCTGCCTGCTATCCTTTATTTCCGCTGCCCCAGATCAGGTGCTTCAGTATCGATGGCAGATGCCGGGGCTAGGAAATTTTTTTCCTTCCTTTTTATTATTATTTTAATAAAACCACTTACTACTACTACTTTTCCAACGGTAAACGGTATTAAGTGTAATCTGTACTGCTGAGCGTGGACGGAAGGAGTTGCCAGCGTTGCTCATCGCTTTTATAAATTAGTGTCGTTAGGTAATGCAGGAACTATTTCTCTTTTTTCAATTCACTAATCCAGTTAAATGCATCCAGCCGTTCAATCTTTCCGCTCTTAAAGAAACAGCTGGAATGCGGCACTATGTGTTGCCTCTAATTGTTTCAGCCCTCGTCTGCTTGTGCCGGAACACACTCTAAAATGCAGCGCCAACTCGAACAAACGCCTGTGCTTCTTAACCTCACAACGTCACAAGCATAAAGCGCGAATGAAGCAGTTTAATACGGCGTACTTCCTCGCAATCATTGAGCTGGTTAACTTTACCACGAATTACCAAGTAGCCCCAGCGTGTGCAGCTGGGCTCATATATTCGCACTTGCTGCCAGGTTTTCTGGTCGAATATCACAACTCCCAGAAGGTTAGAAGTTAGATCAGAGTTTTGGTCCGCTTGTCTTTGGAAAAGGACACATCTCATTCTGCTAAGCGAAATTGTAAAATATATGCCGGGAAAAGAAACCCCAACGGATTGTATAATGACGAATGTTGTTATTCCCTTGGATTTTCACCATTAAAGCTATTCACACCTTAAAAGCAGAACCTGTTAGTCATGTGACCTCCACAATGCTCATTCGCTCACTCCCCAGACCACCTTGAAATTAGCTTAATGTCCCATCCCGCGACAATAGGTGCTTTTACCGTGTTTACTTGAATATAAGCCGACGGCGTTTGCACAAATGGCGGATTTAAAATAGTCATGTAAGCTTAAATTCTATTAAATACGGTAGTTACGAAGTGCGACTAAGACGGCAACGTCGTTTAGATCGTAAGAGGTTTTCTGCACTGTACAAACACCATTACTGCCGCTTACCCCAGGGCAAGGTGAGGGTTGAGCTATAGCTGGTTGATGAAATGATTAACTCAGTAATGACGTTAAACATAGCCGCAGTATAGCCTATAAATGATGGGCGGATTTGGGGAGAAGGCGAATAATTTACTGTGATATCGTGGTTTATACTTAAGACCTCCGGTTCCAATTCACTTGCCCAAGCTTGCCTCCGCTGGAGAGTGGCAAGCATGGTAGAGTGGCCATGCTCCCGAGCCGGCAGCTTTGTCTATCATTTTGCTGTGTGGGGCTGGAAAATGGTGTGTGTGTGTCTGTGTAGAGGGTGTAGTGATCGCTGATGAGAAAATCTACAGAAAAGTTTTACTTCAGTGACGGTTGTCAGTAGTATACGGCGAGCGCAAAAGTTCTCACTGCCTAACTGTTATACCATGTGTCAATGCTCATGCTACGAAGACGCTAGGGACAGAATTAATCGAGTTGCACTACATTAAGCGGCGGTCTAGATCGACGTTAGAAGGAAGAACAGTTTCTGCGCGGGTCCAACGCAACACGTCCCGGACACACGTTGTAGTCCGCGCGCAAGCACCGACAGGTCACAGACACGCGACGACTGACTCCGTCAACTTAATTTATGCAAATGCACTTGTATATATGCGGACGAGGAAAGCACAACCCCCGCCCTCCACCGCTCCTCATCCACAAATAGTGAAGGCTAGTTTCCCTGAGAGCTAACCTTCGGCTCTGCTCGCCTCCCTTGCGTTCCCCTCCCTTCCTTCACGACTCAGCGACAGGCGCAGTGGTCCGCACCGTCGAACTTTGGGCCTCGGGAAAGTGTTCGCAACCTTGTTACGCCGATGTGTGACGATTCTAAGGCGACTACTAGTTACGGTCTGTGTCGACTATGTGGTCCATTTCATTATTTTGCTGCTTTGGGGTTGTAACGCTGGTGGGATGCCTCCGCGGCGTGTGAACGTTAATGAAGCAAATTAGACCGAGTTACGTTGGTGAAAATATAATTTGCCTGGCGTCAATTGGTTCACACATGAAGGTGAGTTGTATAAGAAGAAATAATGAAAGAAAAAAGAAATGAGAAGGGGACTAGTGTGGATTAAAACTAACAAAAAAAGCTGTGCGGTGAACTTTTGAGCCGGAAATAGCATCGGCATAAGTCAAGTGGCGGCTGCGTTTTTATGGAGGAAAAACGCTAAGGCGCCCGTGTGCTGTGCGATGTCAGTGCACGTTAAAGATCCCCAGGTGGTCGAAATTATTCCGGAGCCATCCACTACGGCACCTCTTTATTCCTTTCTTCTTTACTCCCTCCTTTACCCCTTCCCTTACGGCGCGGTTCAGGTGTCCAAAGATGTATGAGACAGATACTGTGCCATTTACTTTCCCCCTAATACCAATTATTATTATTATTAAGTGAAGTGAAATAGTGTTTTAGAAAAAGGTATAGCAATCGTGGATCAGTTAGCCGCCATCGCGTTTATCCAGCCATCGCGACTGGACTGCAGCGCTCGAATTCTTCGTTCTTTCTACAAAGAAAGCGCACAGCGCCCATATGGCAATATTGTCTAAGATGCAAAGCTTTATAGAAACAGATCCCTGTATTCTCGATTCAAATCCTGTGGCTATGAATTCCATTCTTTGCTGGTGCGTATAAAGAAACAATGCTTAGAAATGTCCTGGAGCCATGCGCATGCCCTTAAAGCGGTAAGACGAATCAGTCACTAATTTGGAGAACGACTGAACCAAAGCTATTGGCGATAGTCTCAGCGTGTCAATTAATTGTTTTTTAGAGCTGTAATATGCACCGTGAGGCATCGTGACTATACCCACACGGTATACCATGAAAGATGCTGGTAGATCGAACGGTATTCTATTCGGAGTCGGGTTAGTTAGATGTCTGTTTTTTCTCAGAGCTTTCCTTTTTCCTGAGGACGCCTTGCAACTGAAGTCGAAAAACAAGTTTCGTGCCCATGGCAGCAGCAACCAGGCCTAGACCGCGCTACTAATTCGTTGTGTGACGCTCACCTTGCTTTTCAACATGGCCAATCCAATCGAGCCCCTGCAGAGAGCTTCACAGAACAAAAATAATTTTAAAAAGCTAGCACTTTAAGAAAGAACATCCGAATGTTTTTAAATCCTAAAACAAACAAAAGACCAAGATTTGTTGAAATGAAAAAGAAAGCGAAATGCGGCGAGCTTTATCATTGCGTTCTTCGCGCTCAACTTTATGGTTTTGTGCCATACTGGGGTCCATTTTTTGTTATAAAATTTGTTTTAGTTCATCTAATACTTTGCCTCTCGTTACTGCTCCTGGTGATGTTGGTCGGAGTTCATGATGTCATGTTAGTCGTGGCAGAAAGACAGCCCTGATGCCACTTACTTCCATAAATGCAGACCATGCAGATGCTGCACTGATCGACCGACGAGTAACGGACCAGGATGGCGGGTATGACTCGTCTGACGAACTTTATAGGCGCGAATCTCATCTTTCAACAAAAAAAAAAAATGCCCTGGGGCCGTATTCTGTATGCTCTCTTTTTTCCGTTGTCCATATCGAGTCCACTCGGACCTCTGTCACTGGTCATTCAGCTATACCCTCGGCTTTCAAGCGTATGTGGCAAGCAACCAGGCCATTTTGCGTTTAGAGACCGGACCTAACCACTGCCTGCATATCGCAGCCAATGGCAGCCAATGGTCAGGTCCGGTAACCTGCTGTCGAAAGAGCGCTGCCATGCACCTCACCATTGGCTGCATATTGCATTCAGTTTCAGCCAATGGTGAAATCCGGCCACTGACCACCCAATGATCGGGTCGCTTGCCACAGACGCTTGAAAGCCGCGGCCATATCCGAGTGACCACTGGCACAGGACCGAATGGACGTTCAATGGCCAAATTGAAATGGACAGCTTATGTAATGTGGCCCCTGGTTGTGCTACGAACGGGCAGAGCGCGCTCCCTGTGACTCGGTCAGTCTAGGTGTGGTGGCAAGCGGCCATGCTGTGAACAGACCGGTCATGCCTGTGATTGGCCACTTGCTTCCCCATCGACTGCTGTTTCGTCAGGACTGACGTCACGGCCAGATAAAATGAAAAAAGCTGCTCTAGTGTTTTAGGTTCAACTTCTCAATGCTAGACATATTCTATGAGGGACGCCGTATTGGAGGGTGCACGGTTAATTTAGAGCACGTGATGATATTTAACGTCTACTGGCATCGCACAGCTCACAGATTTCTTTTGCATTTCGCTTCTGTCGAAATGCGGCCGCCGTAGCCATGATTAGATGTCGCTTCTCGGGCCCAACAGCCGAACGCTCTAGCCACTGAGCCATTATGGCAGGTTAAATGAAAAAAAAAACAAAAATAAATGAAACATTGCGAAATATGGCACCAGGTCAACGCCTTAAAACAATGGTAAAGAAGCAGTCATTGTCGCATTTATTACGTTTTACCTGAATAACGTAATTAATCATGAGCGGATATTCACGTGGCATGTAAGTGACATCCTTCGATCAATCTCAAAAGCAAGACTTCGAAGCTGAGTCGTTGTCGATAGCTTCGCCAGGCAGCCCTCCTGGCTTGAAGTCGAACATTGAAAAAGGATGAATATTTTTGCTCTGCATGTCTCGTGTAATAAATGCAAATGCTTTCTTTCGTCCAGGTTTCTTCTCTCCTTACATGCAGATTGGGTGAACTAAATGTTCTAATATGGCGGCCAATTTGTTGATTCTAGAATCCATTAGCCGGCTCTTACTCACATACCAATTAAAAGTACATTGTCGAGAACTGGTAGGCCGCAGAAAAAAACACTCGAAGGTGACTTCTAGTCTGGTGAGCTTTATGAAGGTGATTGGGATGCAAAAAAAAAAAACCTTGCCTTTATGGCAATGTTTTTTTTTTGCTGTAACTGCTGAAACTTAATGTCGCACTTTACCGTTGGATAGTTTTTTTTTGTGTGAATTAAATTGAAAGACATTGACGCATGAACAAAGCAGGGGCCCCAAAGTGCCACGTCGCGTGCATATTTAACCAAGCGGAACAAAATATAATTGAGTTTTCTTTTAAATTACTGCGGACCCCTGTGCCACATAGTCACTAAGATTAAGGAAAGAGCTTTTGATTACTTTAAGAGGTCTGACAAAACAAAAAGAAAAGGCTCCGCCCACATCTCTGGACTAAAATATTTATTCTTTGGCATGTTCGGCATAAACGCGACGGGTCGGCCATAAGATTTCAACACAGTGGGCGACAGGACGTACTCAATTAATTACGCTGCTTTAAGAAAGCTCTTCCTGCCCACTACGCAAAGGCTCCTAACGTGCTCAAAATATCGGCTTTCCCAGAAACGTTACTCGAGAAAAGTAGGGTGAGGCTCCTTTAAAGGTCGACTGTAGCTGGGCTTGGACCTGCAATACCTTATAACTGCATGAGGAGACCGCCTTTTGTTTCGTAACCTTTCCCGGGCTCGGCGCATAGATAGGCTAGCAGCTGGGTTAACTCATTAATTTTTATTTTCTCGGAGACCGTAGCTGGCGCATGAACACAGCCAACCAAATATCATTGTGTGTAACTGGGGTTAGGATGATGATCATGATAAAGATTGAAAGCCGATCAAGTCATTGCATATTAGGAGGCGCATGGTGTGCGAAATCTCATCACGCACTAATGGTAGCTGCAAGTTTAAAATCAAGTGATCGTTGAACCTTACCAAAACATACGAGCCGCTGCGGTGGCTGAGTGGTTATGGCGCTCGGCTGCTGGACCGAAAGACGCGGGTTCGATCCCGGCCGCGGCGGTCGAATTTCGATGGAGGCGAAATTCTAGAGGCCCGTGGGCTGTGCGATGTTAGTGCACGTTAAAGAACCGCAGGTGGTCTAAATTTCCGGAGCCCTTCACTACGGCGTCTTTCAGCCTGAGTTGCTTTGGGACGTTAAACCCCTATAAACCAAACCAAATCTTATCAAAACATACATGAACACAAAACTATGTGAGCCGTGTTTAGCTGGAGAGAGGCAGCAAGGTGAGAGAGATGATTACGAAAATGAAGAGATAGTTTGTAATTTTAACGTGACGAAATAAGCTGCATATTCAGAGACAAAAAGCTGTTTTAGTCTTGACCAACTAAATCGAAGCGTAACAGGAATGCTGTTCTATTTCTGTCATTGGTAGTTAAACCGGATACGGCACTGGAGTGGAGCCATTAATACTGAACGCTAGAAATAAACAACGCTGTTTTATATTCCGTTGCTTTTATTATACAGGGTGTTTCAGCTAAGAGTTTAAGAAATTTCTAAATCAAGGCTTTTTGAGTTTTAAGGGTGTTTTTTTAGCATTGTCAGTAGTGTAGGGCATCAGAATACAGCTAAGACATGCTGACTAGAAGGATACTTAACCAATATTGAAAAGTTAACTTTTTAACTATTACTGTTGCGCTCCTTAATTATTGTGAGACGTGTAACCTAGCGTACGTAATATCCATATCACATTCTGGACTTTTGAAAACGCGGTTACCCTAGGCCCTGTGGGCCAATAAATTTAGGCTATTTCGACGAGTTATGTGCACTGTAGAGGTTGCTTTGCCTGAAAGGTTCTCGTTAACGGATGTATTTTGGCCTGACATTGCCAAAATTTGTTGGGTCACAGCTCCGAGGGCAACCGTGTTTTTGAAATTCTAAAAACTGATATGGATATATCTTACGACGGGCTACACGCCTCTCAATAATTAAATAGTTTAGCAGTAATCATTAAAAAGTTAACTAAACCATATTAGTTAAGTATCCTTCTAGTTGGGACATCTTATCTATATTTTTATGTGCTACACCGCTGACAATGATGCGCTGAATTGAACGCTCTTCTAACTCAAAAAACCTATATTTAAAAATTTTGTTAAGTCATAGGTGAAACCTCCAGTATATTGCTTATGTTTTTTCTTAGGAAAAGGGAGGACGAAGTTCCTGATAAGTCTTATGGAAAAAAGAACGCTGTTGTCAAGGGCCAAGCCTAACTAAAAGACATCTGCGTGGAGCTACGGGCACTTCCCTTTTCGTTAACTTAGGCTGTGCTGCACGGAAGTTTCTCGATGAGGAACAGATCCAGGATAGACTTTGTCGTCCGAATAACGCTATCGTGCTGCTTTCGCCAACAAATACTTTGCCAGCATAAAGAAAACCATGGCTGCAATGCTGTAATGAGAAACTGGGACCGTGTGTCTACGGTTAGACAAGGAAATAAAAAAAGAAAGATGGAAACAAACTAGACAAAGATGCCTCCATATTATCTGGAATCAGGATGGCCTTTGCGAACAAGTGCTATCTTTGCGATGAGACTATTCGTTCTCTTCCTGATCGCCTCCCTTCCTTGTCGGCCGCCAGTCGAGACAAGCTTATGACGAAACACCGGAAGTTGCCGGAGCGGACGGACTTCCGGCGTTCGTGTTGCTCCATATCTCTTGCGCTGTGTCGCAGCATGCGAAATGCATTAGCCTCGCCCGCTGTTCCAAAGTTACGTGCATTTCAGATGCACGAGTCATGAATACAGACAACCTGCTTGTTAAACTAGGTTAAGCAATTGGGAAACTTGGCCGAGTTGGCAGAGCAGCTTGCTTCTTTTGTTAAAGGTGTATAGCATGTTAGATTTTTCTCTGTCTTTCGCTCGTCGATCCAAGCACCGTAAATAAAGGGACCATCATAATGAAATTAGTACGGGAATAAGTATAGGCGGGAGTGCATTCAGCAGGCATTCTTAAGCTGTGTACAGAACATAAGCATATGTCCAATCTATCCTGTTTGAAGTTACCCTTAGGAGAACTTCTTGTTGGGCGAGATGGTAGCTCGTCCCAAGACTAGTTTTGGCACTCTATCCAATTGTGCTCTCTTGTGCATGTGTGTTCTAAGGCGCTTTTAAATATTTACATAGAAGTCATCAAATTGAACTAAACTTAGAAAATAATGAAATAGCTTGAGGTAAGGTTCAGAAAGAGAATTGAAGGGAAAAATATTATAGGGGATGCCAAAATGCAGAAAAGCAGAGTGTATTGTAGAGCAAACGAGGGCTAAAGGTATTGTAGCTTAAATTAGAGGAAATGGATATGGGCAAGAGATACAAGCTCAAAAAACGATAATCAATTCTCTGTTGGAGTAATATCTAGGTTTCACGCTATGGAAAACGTGGGTGAGGGTAGATCATACTTGGAAATTGTCTGGCAGAAGATAACTGCGCAGCTGACATAAGATGACTGATGGTGATGATAAAGTGTGCAGTTCAGGAAATTAGTTTTGTCAGCGAAAGACAGAGACCCTGTCAGTGATGAATGGGAGTCGATTTATGGTTGCCGAACGAGTTAGGAAATGGATGTTGCAAGAACCAAATTATGAGGTCCTTGTTGCTGCGGATAGGGGGAAAATATGGTCCAAGGGAGGGATTTAAATGGTGCTGTTAGTTCTGCGGCGTTCAAATTTGCACACTTCGGTGGTGAAGGCGAGAAACACTTAAAGCTGCATCATCATGCTGTAGTGAGTTTAAATGTATACACTTTGATGCCACATTCGTTTAAAAAGACGAAAGCCTATTGGTTCCTCAGAAATTTCAAGGCGGGACAGTGTGTATCATGGTAAGCAGCCCTGATAATGACCCATTCAGTCAGAAGAAGTATTAGTTGCTGGGAAACATTCAAAATTTCATAGCTATGAAATTTAGATTCCATAATTTTACACAGAAGAAGTTTCTAGCCTCGAAGAGGATTCAGTACGCAATTTGGTCGGCTCCTTATATATCAAAAGTTTTGCCTAGCACAACTTTCAGAGCATCAAATGATCTTTTTTTTTACATATTCCGGCCGCGTGAAGTCGTCAAGTAAAGAGATGAGCACATTTTCGGCCTTTTAAAGACTCTGAGTAGAAAAACAAGCAAAACGAAAAAAACCAAGGGAGCCATACCAGAGGGTTCTTAAAAATCAAAAACTTACTTCATTTCACGTGCCTGAATTGATATAGTTCTGCATGGCTTGCCGTAAAGGGCTCTAAATGTAAGCACCTGTTATTCGCTGCTCATTTCGCCGCTGCAGAAACCGGATTCGACGCCCTACACAGTATGAGCAGATACGGGGACATTAACTAATAGGAGTTAAAGAAGTTTAAAATGAGCTAAAAAGAATTCCTTCTTCAGAAATTGCACACCTTAGAAATTGAGCTCGCTGCATATGGGGAAACCTCGAGGTGTTAGCAAGTCTCGAACTTAGAAGAGCTTGAAGACATTATTCCGACCTGATGAGAAATGCGCCATCCGCACCGATCCAATAATTACATAGCAAAGTGCACAGTCAGGGAAGAGACGATCTCGAAGCATTTCAGCACGAATTGAGCGGAAAATAAAAGGATTCTGATTCTTGGTCTTCATTCGAACGCTAGCTTTTTGTAGGACTGCGTCCGATATCAGCTGGAAAAACTAGCGAGGTGCACCCGCCACCTCTGCCAAATCATAACTCCTTTTTTTTATGGGAGTGATTAAGAGGTATTGACGAAAACTTGACCGAACAAACAATGTTGACAAGTGGGCAGCTGAAGTCTAGTTAGTTCTGGTTTCTCGAGCCAAGAGTTCTGCAACTTTTTTGTAATGTATGTCAAAGTGTGAAACCGTAGTATATGTTTCACTGCGTCCCTCTTACAAGGTTGCAAGGTCATGAACAAAAATGCGAATGCTTCAGCGAGAACACTCTGCAACCCGCCTTCCCCCCTCCCTCCCCCCGCTTTTTCCTCCACATTTTGTTTTGTGTTGGATTCTGTCATGCACGGTGCCTTTTCTGTTGCTTAGTGTTGTGAATATTATTTTCTTTGTCATTGCTATCTGCTGTGACCTGCACCTGATTTGAAGCGTTTTCCTTACCGCCCCTTTTTAGCACATGTCCAACATTCTCGGACAAAAATTTTGAATATTGAAACATTGTAAGCTATTGTAATAGACATTTTGAACGTAATGCTTCATTTTTTCGATGTGTAGTAAAATATTTCTTTTAAAGTTTTCCCATCGTTCGTATAGAGCAGTTAAGACTACCATAGAAAACCAATGGGGAACGCTATATACGATAGCGAAAACGTCAATACAAAAAAAATCGAAGCCTGCCGGCGGGAGATCTACGAATATATTGTCATGGTGAAATCTTACAATAAATGAAAAAAAAAATACCTTCATAAACTCCCTACCGTTCAAAAATGCTTTTGTGCAGAATTGCTCGGTATGCCTCAGTCATATAAACGCTCCCGAAAGGCTTCGTACTCGTTCTGAAAACATGTGAATTGCCTAGTGTCGCTTACAGTGCACACAACAAACCACCCAGCGTCGTCTTTGTCTATGCCTTCGTCTTGCTCTACTTTCGACAGTTACACGGAACCCCGTCTATCTTTCGTTTCTCGGTGAGCGTGGAGGACCAGGTACACGTCGGGAAGAAAACGCTGTCTGCGTCCGCGTCTCGCTCGGCTAATGTTTACCCGCTGATTCTGATCTATGGAAGGACTCTCGGCAATATGTCGCCCGTCCATCGATCGCTAGCAGCCTTGAGCGCTGTCTCTCCTTCTTCCCTGCCCCTTCTGGTGTTCGCACTGACTTTAGTCATTGCTTGGACAACCTGTGCTTGACTTCGCGGATCGGTGGCTTTGGAGGTGTTCTAAGCGGGGTTTTGAGTGCATTGGATTTGAGATCGTGTGATTCGTCGGTACTGACATTCATAAGCGCTTGTTCGCAAATGTTCGCAATTGTGTGCTCAGGCGTTGGCTCTCACGTATACTCTAAACACGAACACGCCTATATGGGAGTAAAAAGGTTGTAAGCTGTCCTGTATACCCTTACAAAAATTGTCTATACGCAGTCTATAGACTTCTTATAGACTATATTGCCTTCCTATAGATATTTCTTTTTGTCTCTTCATAGTCTATAGACTGTCTATACACAAAGCTCTACTGAAAGTGTATGGCCATAAATCTATAGATTGTCGATAGACTGTCTATAGGATTTGTATTGTCTATATAGGCTGTTCTTTGGGTTTGTCTATAGTTTATAGACTTTATAGACAGAAGTCTACGGACAGTCTGTAGACTGTCTACACATTATTTTTGTAAGGGTAGTGCGCTCTCTTTTATAAAAGAGAGTGCGCTAGAGGACAACTTACTCTCTTTTTACTCTTTTCTGTTTGGAGTGCAGAATTTCGCGTGTTGTAAACTTGTTGAAGTTCCCCTTAACATTCAGTAACGCTTGACATCTAATAATCAGAAGGTACATTGCCACTGTCTAATTACGCTAAATGGTGCTTACGACAGCTACTGAACAATTCAGGACGATGCACCATGCTGTCATCTTTAGGAGATTTTATTCTAATATTTTTATTCTGATTTGGGACGTTGATAATGAATTTTTCAGTTGAAACGATGTGTATTAGGTGTATGTAATTTCTACCTTTAGTTTTGTTAAGGTGTAGATGGGTGAAGTTATTTATAAAGAAGCAACGAGTCAAAGTTGTCTTATTATAGTAAATCAGGATTATTTGGCACCAAGAAATCATCCTAATGTTTTCTATCCTTGCTACCTCCTAGTTGTCTCAATTCGTTTCAGTAAACTTCGATTTCGTGTACGGTTGTTTTATAAACTCGGAGTGAAGTTGAGTGGCTCAGGACAACTGAGAACTTTGATGTCTGCATGACGCACTGAGGGCACTCCGAATGGTGCACTGCAGATTTTGAGGTGCAAACAGCGACGTTCATCGTCTCCACAATGTGGTCCGTGTAGCAATGTTAGCACTGATATTATGCTTAATTCGCCTTGGTCCAAAAGGTTGCTGAAGCTGCTTAAACATCTCTGATGTTTAAGACAAACTCTGCCTACAGCAAGCGTTTTAGTTTGATATTCTAAGAGTTAAAGGCGTACAGTTAAATCTCGTTATAACGAAGTTGAAGGGGCCCGGCGATTACATCGATATAGCTGTGGCTTCGTTACAGCCCTTAATGTCACTGCTTCGTTATATCCGCTATTGCGTTATTAACCGTTTCGATATAACGAGGTTCTGCTGTAGTACAACCTACCTTAATCATACATCTGGCTTTTGCACTTAGCGGCAGTTGGTGCTTTTGTGCTTCCCTCCCCCCAAGAAAAGTGGTGCGTCTGAAAGTCGGGCGGAAAGTTCCCACACGGGGTGGAAGTCAATTTATAACATTTGCGATGAAGTTTTGGGTGAAACAAATTAAAGAAAGCAGGCTCAGTTAGCAACTATGACAACCAATACAATACTTGCTCTTTGCTCACTAACCTTAAAGGAGTGCGGACACAAAGTTTTCGATGTCAGTTTTTTTTTCCATAAATGGGCACTAAAGGGCAATACTAATTCAGGCTAGACTGAAGGTTAAGGTCACGTGATAGCAAATATGTGAGAAAGAGAGGACAGTTACATGGATTTCTTGACAACACAAAGTGAACAAGGGAGGGTGGAGACTCTGCGTGCTAATCAAAGTTTCGACAAAAGGACTTGTCTTGGTCTGGGATAAATAAGCCATTGTTACCTAAAACAATGCTTTTATCAGCCAGAAAACTGCTTAAAATTGAGGCATTTGTGCCGCCGGCACATGAAGATTAGTGCCGTATTCGCGAGCTTTCTGGAGGAACACTATTTCGCTATCTCGACGAGAAATTTCCGTCGAAATACGAGCAAAACAGCGCAGCGACCAAAGCGGGCAGTGCTATGAGTCTCACAATTAAAACAGCGAAAAACAGACAACGGAGAGAAAGTTTAGCCGGAAACACGAGCTCTGAGTCTTTCGCCTCGCATTCTGTGCACCCAGTCCCGCGTTCAGAAGCGCAAGCTCTCACCAACATGCACGCTCTTTTGCGCTCGCTACGTGGCTGGTGAAACAGTTTTGCTCTCACTTGAGCTTCTAATCACATGCTTTGCGCAGGCTGCGGGAGTTATGAAGGTGCAACGCTTTTGTTTCTTTTAGTGCGCGCCGACACGAGTATGCTTGCGCATCGTCAACGTGTCAAGAGCATGCGAGCACGCGATCTTCCATGTTTTCTGCGCAGTGTAAAGACAAATATGCTCTCAGATGCGCTGAAATAAATCTGAGTAACACCACGTGCATGCACCATCACCTCTAATTTGGCTCATTAAGGAGGAATGTTTCCCGGCGTGGGCTATTATGCACGCAGTACGTGAGCTGCCGGTAGGTAAGACAGGGTTTTCCACTAGAAAAACACTAAACTTTCTGATGCGCATTCGTCTAGATTATGTATAGCTGGCAGGTGGGAAACGGCAGTTGGGCAGTTGCTCTGTCTCCGTTTACAAACCGCAGGAAACAATTCTCGAAAGTATAAATCGCAAAAAAACACAGCAGATTCTTTCACAAGGGTCGTCTGCGATCATATTTACAGCGTTGTTAGTCAGCTAACTCGCAGTAGACTACCGCACAGTGGGCGACTTAATGAGAAATGCACGTGCAATTTTTCACCTGGATGTGGTGTTGAAAAACGTTTAGAGCGCCACTGCTGCTCGCGTGCTTTTGAGGATCCCTCGAAACTTACGTGCACACTTCCCGACAGCGCTCGACGAACCGAAGGACAAATGCTCGCACTGTCGCCGCCGATGTATGCATGCGTGAGCGCGATCAGCTGTTTGCTGTGCTGTCTGTGCCTTCCTTCGGTAGCTTCACCTAGTTTCTTTCGCACCTACGGAGCCCATTCCTAGAATACGCGTACGTTGCAACAAACAAACGCGAAGTAGCTAAGAGCCCCTGCGAAAATAGTGGGGGGGGGGGGGGGGGGATGGGGGGAGGACAGAGGCGGCCTGCACTTGCACCTTGTCTCCATGACCACTAATCTGTTCATTTTCGGCCTGCGGTTTCCGGCCGGGTTTCTGGCCCTTGGAAGTGTCGCATATGATTGGTCGGATTGCAAAAGTGTCGTAGAATGTTGCCGCAGTTGATTTTTCGCAGGTGCTTTGAGTGTGGAAGGGTTTCGGGATTTTAATTTGGAGTTATCTCAGCAACGAAGCCAGCTATTCGCATAGAAAAAAAAACAACGGTAGTGTTCCTGAGGAATAACTTATCCGTTTTGCTTAATTTGAGCATAAAGCATGTGGCAAGAAAGGGGTACATGAGGTGCATATAAATTAGGCCTATTTTACCTAAGGGAGGCTTAGCTCCATCACTGCTTTCACAAGTGGATATCAACATGTTCTCAATAAATGCTTCGTTTTGAAGTACTCAACGAAAATTTCATATATTTATTTAATTCAATTATTGTTGTATTAACATTAAAAACTAAAAAATTAAAATAGCGACAAAAATAATCTTTTTTTAGGCACACACAACTCTTACTTAAGGCGGGAGGCGTGATCTTTTTCCGGGACAATTAAAGGTACCCTGAGAAAAAATCCGCCGAAAATTTTGTTTTTGCACAAATGCGATAGTTTGGATTTTCTTGACTTGTTTGTTAAGCAGAAAAAAAGCGCATTTCTTGCTGACAATTCTTCAGTAAAAGTTAGAGTACTTTTCCGCGCGGGAAGCATTGAAACTCGTGTCGCAACGATACGTGCCTTTCTTTTTTTATTTTCTAGCATGTAATTGGTATGTTCCTAGAAGGTTGTGGCCAAGTACTACACCAGGGTGGCAAAATTCTTTTCTGATGAGGGAGTGCGTTGCTGGTTCTGGTCACCGAGATCAGGCCACATTCCAGGCCTGGTTATACAATTCCATTGACACGCGTTCTTTTTTTAGGACAGGGTTAATTGGAGAGACATGGGAGAGGCCTTTGTCCTGCAGTGGGTGTAGTCAGGCTGATGATGATGATGAGCATGTAAGAGGTCATATTTTGAGAAAATTAATCTTTTTTGCCGTTAGGACGCGTCAGTGAATCGATATAGGCGAACTTGAATTTGTTTGCACGGTTTCTTTAGGTGTAAAGATGGCTTCAACGTGACGGACGTTTGCAAAGGAAAGTGTGCCTGCTGTGCTAAATAATGTGGAGAAGGCAGTACCAGCACATAAATGTTAGTTGAATCTCTGGCGGTAAGTGAACAAACTTTACCAAGTGTGTCTTAACCGTAATTGAGGGCTCAATTTACTGAAGCCTGAAACAAATATTTTTGATATTGATCACTTTTAATGATCAGTGCTAAAGTCAAGCTCCGTCGGGCACATTATTCTCCATTCAGGCTTCTGCTATCCGTGTGGTATTTTGTAACAAAACGCAGCCAGGACAAAGTGCAGGTATGTACAGTCCCGCTCATGACATTCATAAGTCATCGTAAGTTTGGTATCAATAGGTCTAATACATACGCTTACCGGCAGTCATATCTGACTCGATTATCTACAGAGTGGAACCACCTTTCTGAGATTATTGTTCCCATTCACCTTTTTGTAATGTGTTAGCTAGTATTGCCTAATGAGAGGAATTCTTATAATGCAAACACTTACTCCATTTGTTTGTTGTTCTGGCAAATATATTGCTGCGAACATTTCTATATTGACTTTTTCGTTTGCTTCTGCTTTAACGAATTCCCATCTTCTGCGTCTATACTTTCACTGCGGGAAATGTAAAACAAAAATATTCAGAAAAAATGGATGCGAAGTTTGGAGTTCTCACCTGGGGAGAATATATAGTAAACAATACGTGAACGTGATTCAGGTTCAGAGCATTTAACAATTGAGTGTTATGAGCAGAACAACAGAACTTTTCATTGTATAGCCTCACTTCTTGATGTGAACTCCTGTGTTAACGATGTCTGCAGAGGCTTAAAATAAGCCGGAAAGTATCAGAGCTTTCCACTGACAATTTAGGCCTAAATAAGAAACTTTGGCTTGTTTTATTTTTTCTTGCTACTCTTTGTTCATTGTAGTAGCTGGCTTCGTAGAGTCCACGTACAAAAGGAAAGAAACCAGTCGGCACATGGTGAAACACTTTATTTCAGTTTATTTGCCCCAGCATCACATACGCGATGTTTGAGAAGCATTTAAACACATTTGTCCGTAAACAAACAACGTAAGCGCTTGACAACTACGTACATATGCATGCATCACATGTTTTCGATAGCATTGTTTTGAATCTCTAGTCCACACTAAGTTCAGTTTCCACAGTTTCGGGTGGACCGCTTGTTGCTTTAAGCATGACATGCCAGGAGAACGCATACTTCTTTTCTAAGCGGTACCATTAGTGTGTTAGATCCTCAGTGTTCTGGATGACTGGACACATTGAATGGCAAGGTAACCTATAAAGTGACCTTGGTTTTATAACCTTCGACCCTGCCAGTGTTGCGACCGCAGCTGCAGCGCATGAGTAATTTATAAAATAAATCCTTAATTCCTTCTTGTGCACGTGGACTACGTATATTTGAGCTGTTTCAACAGCGAGAACATAAAGCAAACAATAAAACTACAAATGTTGTATGTTCATTGCACTGAGGACGTAGTCAAAGAAATTTTCTTTAATTTTTCTTACAATGTGTGTCTGTAAACCGTCAATGTAAATGACAATTTGGTTCACGACAGCTAGCAAATTCTCTTGATTACAAATGAGTGTTTTTAGGAGCACAAATATTAGATAGTTTGCCATGACGTAAACGTTATGCCTATCTTCGAAGTACGTGGCTCGAGGTGTCCTTTCGTTACAGAGATAAACAGTGAAGTCCAGTACTGCAGTGGGCACAGGAACAGCACACAAGAGACATTTCATATAACACAGCTGGTGACTAATCAGGGAGCACTGGCTATACAAAATTCCTAGTGAGCAACACAATTCGCTAAAGCAACCAAGACATCATCTACTTAACCCTCTGAATAAGCCTTTAACTGAACACATCTTTTGTTGCTATCACCGCACCCTTCCTCAGCATTAGGTTCTACTAGTAACAGCTTTACAATTTCAGTTAGAGTAGCTACTTTCAGGGTGCTCCGGGCATGCGGAAATCGAAGACATAAACACAAATGGATTATATGTACATACAAGAGGCAGAGGGTGCAGCCATAAATAGCACACCTCTTTCCGAATAATCTTCGCTAGTCGCCCGCACCATATTGGAAGTCTGGCACAACAATCCGCTTTCTTTCTGTTTGTTGTCACATTGCAAAATGGACAACTGCCACCTGCGTTGACGTCATATCCGGAAGCATGGGTTAGGAAGGAATTAGACAAAATCCAAACGTCACCACATACACACACACATAAACAAACACCGAAAGGGAGGTGTCCCCTGTTGCGTTTACGGGTGACGACACCTTTGCTTGCCCCTTTTGATTGGGCGATAGTGATTGTCCGTGACAGTAGCGTACAGAGGCGGCAATGCCAGCAGAAGAACGCGGGTGGCGGGAGAGGTTACGAAGGTGGCGCTACGTGTGGTCCACTAGAAATAATTCGCGACGCCTGTAGGTGAGCGAGGACTGGGACCTTTCAAACTGAAACATAAACAAGCGTAAAAAGAGCTACCTGCAAAGAATCTAAAACACGCCGTCAGTGTGATGTCGCCTCACGTTACCAATATTGCTATCAATATCAGATCAAGCAGTTCTCGCACAATTTTGCATAATAATTATTTCTTATTTTCATTAAAGATAATGTCTTTGAGACAGATGAACCATTCCGTAATACTCATTTGTCTGTATAAATAACAGTTCTTGCAGATCGACTGCGATGTATGTGCATCGAATGCGGCGAGGCTTGCATAATAGTCAGACACGCCAGTAAACAAACTTTTTCTCGTGAATTTCAATAGCTGACAAACTTAGGTGTAAGTTACAAACTACAATGGCTCACTGGTGAAGTTTTAGTAGGTGAACAGTTGTCAGTACTCAGTCACGTAGTCTATTATAGCAAAACTAAAGAACTATTCTGAGTAGACTACAGCAGCTGAAAACGTGCTAATTTGTTTGACTATGACCTTTATAGCGGCAAGAGCACGTTTTGAAGACGTCCGTACAATCCCTATAACTTTTCCGTGTGGAACGCCCAACAACGACAATTAAGCATTGTTTCCAGACTTACATGAAACATGTCTTGATTTCTTTACTATATGCACGCTGATAGTCTAGTTTAGATTGTATGGAGCGTAGTAAATTGTAAATTACCCGCTGTTAACAGAAAACAGCGCAGTCCTGCAAGACGGGAGTATATGTTCTCAAAAGTATTATGCTCTGAAAGACTACGTAACACTGGAAAGATTTCCGGGCTGATTGTCCTCATTTATCTGGGATATAAGTGCAAATAAAATGGGACCAGAAAAATAATCATAGAAGTAATGAATTCGAGACGCGAATTGTTTGTGTCCTGTAGACAAGAAAACACCATTTTCCATTGAAAGTGCTTTTCAGGTCTAAACAAGTAAAAAAATAAACTACTTTAAGAAACAAAAACTTCCATGCCTCCGGATACAACGTCAGAAAAATGTAAACAAACGTGACATATTGCATTTTTAGGTTTCTCAAGCCAAATTATTGAAACAACAACAATTGTTGAAATAAGCACTCATGCTGACCTGACCTGGAGAAAATTACACAGTTGCGAGTGTTAAGAAGGCAGCAATCGTGTCGGGGAAAAAAAAGGAGCGAGCTTTGTAAACAAAATTTTTATCATGAAAAAGTTCATTTCAGATTAGCTTGTTTTCTTTACCACAGCATAGAAGACATCCAGCTATTCAAATACACATCTTAATCACTCTATTCACAAGGAAATACAGATTATTTAGGAAAATATTATCCGTTGTGATGCGTCAGTATGGCATGCTATCACCCGATACTTGATAACCTTTTTAGTCATTTGAAGCAACTGGCAAAACGTTTAACATTGAAGCATAAATATCATCTTTTATAAACTGCGCTTGCACCTTCCACAATATCACATGGTAGCTGAAATTTAGTGCAGGAGGCCTGCACATGTTGGCTGCCTTTCCTGTACAAAAATACATAAAGCAATGCCGCCTGAAGACCGTCAATCAGGATGTAAAATTCACACAAATTTTCTCGCATATACGTGTTCCTTCCGATCATCAACAGGCAAGTTCTGATGCCTAATGAAGATATATCTGCTGCTTTCGATCATCAACAGCCAAATTCTGTTTCCTAATCAGGTATGTCTGCTGCCAACTTAAATTTGAGGTCACTAAATAAAAGAATTCTTATGGCTTGTATTGCAAAGACTCTAATAGGTGATGTGAGCGGAAATTACCTCAATGTAAAACAGCCCAATGTAAAATACTGCTAAGGTAAAATATGCAAGTATTCATCCTTACAACGGTGCAAAAAGCTTTCTATGTGTCACGCATAACTTAGCACTAATGGCTTAATATGGAACTATGGCACCAAAAATATAAGTTTACTCTTCTAGTACTACTGTGTACTACGGAAATGAGAAAAAGTGGTTACCGTGTTTGTTTACATTTAGGGTTACTGTCACCGTGCTCTTAGCAAATCACAAGATATTTCACCAATTGAAATTTCGCAGAGAGTTAGGTTTTTTCTCGTAACCGCTGCCCCGTTAAGAATGTATCCGTAGGGACTCTTGTCACTTCGAGCAATTCTCATTTCGAGTAGGTATACAATTCTATTTATACCAGGTGATTTTTGGACATTTTAACATTTTTATTTCTAAACTGCGAGAGATACTTCGATGCTGCTTGTGGACCTCATCGATAGATCTACGCTCAAAAATAAGATGATTAATTAAGTAAACAACCTTTATATATTAGAATTTAGAGGGCAAGGTTATACTGCGAAATTCAAGGTCGACTGCACCAAAAGTGAACCCAGTTTGTAAATTTTCTTAATCGGCAATGTTGTTCGATATAACTAATGTCGAAAATCGGCATTTGAAAGTTCGCTAAGTTGGCTTTCTCGCCTCACATGTTCATAAAATGACCCGCCGAGCTTGGTATCGTTGTCTAAATGTAGCTAACTAAATCTACATCATCTACATGCATAAGAAACACTAGCGACATCATTTTATAAAGATGCAAGGCGGCAATGCCTATTCAACGCACTTGAAACGCGTATTTCTGATTCTCGATATTTCGAACCACAATGCCGATCAAAAAACTTAAAAAAGGGCACATCTTCGGTGTTGAACGCCTTTATTTTCGCAATTCACTTTGCGGCCTGAAATCGAAAATATTCATGTTTTTTAGTCAATTTCAGTGAATTATTCGCCTAACGATTGACACTAGTAAGGTAGATATACTCCACTTAGCTGCATAATTCACCTGCCAGAACCGCACCGGACGTATCACTCACAGTTTTTAAAACAAAATGTTTAAACGTTAAAAAAATTACACTTTATATAAGCAGGAGACGGTGTTTGCAGAAATTCTTATATACCGGGAAACGGCATTTACAAAACGGTATCTTCAACGATGTGTTAGAAATTCGCCAGAGCTGTATACACATAGTTGATACTGCGGTTAAAAAAACAAAACAGACTACGTAAAATTCCTATCACGTATCAAAGCGAATACCCAGCAGAGCCTACAGGTTTTCTTGCGGATCACTAGTTCTGACAGTTATTTGCTGCCTTAAAAGTTGTAAACATAAATACCGTTCAGAGACGTTTTCACCACGTCAAAGCATGAAGCTTCCGTACTGGATGACATAAACAATGCTACGCCTGAAAACATAGGTACTCAACTTTTTTTAAGAAGACAGCAATTCCCATTCATGTTTACAGCAAGGGTATCTTGCGCGTTCAAATTTGACGGCCATGCATTTGTACAAGCAAGTTTATTCAGCCGCACACAAAGCAAAAATTGGAACAAGAGAAAAAACGAGAAGCACGCAAAAATTATAATGCAGAAAAAAAAGTTCATTGATTCACAAGTGAGCTGCCGATCGGTATCCGACATACGGCTGTCAGCTTCCGCTGTTGGAATTTTGTCGCTGCTATTCATCTACAGGACCTTTGATACCGGTCCTTAAGAGACAGGTCCAGAACACGCATCGTGCAGGTGAATCTTTTTCATTCCTCGTAGAAGAGTAACGTCGTCAAATGCCAGGCATAAAAAAATTTTTGAGTAGGCAACAACCCATTCTGTAAAGATAGGTACAGAAAGGAGCATATGATAGCAAGGACAGCTACTGAAGTATTTTTGCAAAACTAAATGCCGTGCCTGGACTTTAGATACTTTTAGCACAACGCGTACCGCTTACCGCCTACCCCACCCCACACTGCGCACGCGCTGATTGGTCCCGACACGCGTGGCTAGCACGACGTTGATGGGAACGTGGCGCCATCTAGCTTCCTCAGAGCGATTTGCTCATGCAAAGTGGTGACTTGCGGAACGCGCTGTGCAAAAAGTATATTATCGCTGCCTGTCCCGTCGGTGGAAGCGATAGAGGCAACCACACACAGTTCTTCACAAGTAAGAGACTTAATAACAGTAAAGTCATGCTTCGCCCAATGATGCAAGCAAGAAACAGGGTGATTCGGGAAATACATAAAACAGGGACCCTCATAAGTCACTCTTGACTGGGGAAATTACCAATGACAACACATACGGAAGACTAAATGGAAACAGTCAAAAAGACCAGGAGTCGCAGTCAGCGTTCCTTCTGCGTTTTTCTTTCGGTTCTCGCTAATTCGATGCAGCATCTCATCCTCAACATAAAAATGATTATTTATTATATTACTACCCAATCAAGCCCGCAATAGGAATTACCAACTTGCCTTCTGCATGGTCATCAGAGCTGCCGGACATCGCGTTCAGAAGGGCTAATAGTGCTAATTGGATCTCAATAGAGAGAGAAAACAAAATGCGGAACTTGCACTGTGGATGCTCTTACGACGACGACGACAGGACAGGCCACACAGATTCTACTTTTGCCGGCACAGTGCCTTCCCACTTAGGAATGAGTCATCAGCGAGAACGTTCGAGAACAAAAAAAGCTTTTTTCTTTGCTGAAACAGGGACAAGAGACCAAGTCCATGATGGGCAAGACACTATTTTTTGTCTGCTGCCGCTGCAGACAAGAGGAGTCGACGGATTACGAAAGAGAGAGAGAGAAGCAAGAAACAAAAGAATGAAACAAATAGATGGGTTGGAGCCGCCTCGATGTGCCTCGCAAGGCCGGACAAGATGGAGGAAGGAGTGAGGATGTATGTGGCAGCCGGGGGCGTTAATCCATAAATCCGGTGGCAACCAGCTTGTCGAGGAAAAACTTGACGTCGGCCAGCTCCGAGTCCCGGATTCCCAGCGAGCGTAGCAGACTGATGTCCCCGCTCTCGACCGCCATGAAGACGCTGCGGAGGTGCTCCAGGTCTGAACGCATCAGGTGCAACGCCTTGCCGAAGTCTTCCAGTGTCTCACCCTCTGCGAGAAAGCAAAGGCGGTGGACAAAAAGAGTGACGTTGTTGTTTGTGGCTATTATCATCACTGACATGATAAAATGTTCGACCACAACTATAACATTACCAAGAGAAGGAATGCCAGAAGCTGAATCCCTTCCAGCACAGCACTCCCAAACGCTTCAGTGCATGAGAAGAGAAAGTTAGCAAGAGGGAACGCTAGGCCCTTGCCATTCATGCAGAATATAATTGACAGTGCTTGTGTGCACCGCGAAAATTCTGTTTCCAATAAGACACAGTAATACAACTAATTTAACGGGCAATCGCAGCGGTGGCCAAGTGATTGAGCATCCGCCACGTATGCGGGAGGTGCGGGGTTCGATTCCCAGTCCCGCAGGGTACCCAACGGTGATACAATGAGTACAAGCTTTTCCCTGATCTGGTGCTTGTCTTATTTGGGGTGAAATTCTTGGGAAATGGGTCTTTGACCCCACCTTGTGACTTCGAATATACCTTGTGCCATGGCGCTCTTTGGCCATAGATACCCTTGCACCATAAAAATCCATGATCATCATCATCAATTTAACGGGCATTACAATCAGGAGCCGCACTCAGACATGAAGATTGGGAGAAAACCAAGAGTAATAAACTTTTTACTGCGGTAGCACTATTAGGCGCATTTTCTGGCATACGTACGTACGTATCCTCGAGGTCGGAAGTAACAGACACCATCCCCCCCCCCCCCCCCTCCAAGCTCCGGCCCGTGCCACTCTGCGTGGGGGCGCCACCTGACAAAACACTCCTGGTGTTGAGACCGGGGCAATGGGCCCGTTTCAACACCAGAAATGCTTTGTCAGGTGGCGCCCCTACGTAAAGTGGCACGGGCTGGAACTTGGATGGGGAGGGGGGGGGGAGGTGTCTGTTGCTTTTCCCCCTGATTGCAATGGCAGTACGTCTCTGAAGCCAGCATTGTGGCAGGCGGCCATCCTGCCCACTGGGTTGTGGGCACATGCCAGGGGTGTACACCTGGCAGGCCTTCGCCTTGCTGAAGGCCTCGGTGGAGGGTATATCTGGGTGAAGGCCTTAAAGGTAAATGCTTTCCGGGCAAAACCTTTAAGTCTGAAGCCTTTGCGGTTAAAGCATTTAGTTAAATTGCCTTCAGGCCGAAAGGTCTTTATAGTAATGACCTTTTGGACAAATCGCTTTAGCAAGTAAAGGCCTTGCTACTGCTAGCGCGGTATCAACTAGTGCTACCGCACTATGTTCCGTGCTTTGCCATACTAAATCATTCCTTTTATCTTTTTAGGAGGCTGAATTTTTTCTTGCAGTTTTTGAGAAGGGCAGCGAAATGATATTATGAATGATGGTTTGGTTTATGGTTTATGGGGGTTTAACGTCCCAAAGCGACTCAGGCTATGAGAGACGCCGTAGTGAAGGGCTCCGGAAATTTCGACCATCTGGGGTTCTTTAACGTGCATTGACATCGCACAGTACACGGGCCTCTAGAATTTCGCCTCCATCGAAATTCGACCGCCGCGGCCGGGATCGAACCCGCGTCTTTCGGGCCAGCAGCCGAGCGCCATAACCACTCAGCCACCGCGGCGGCTATTATGAATGATGATAATGGTGGCAAACTATCTGCTTTGATGATTACCATGCTCGAGAAGCAGACCTCATATTAATTCTTATAATAATTGTTTATTTCCATTACCGACTGTACCGTTGCATATTTAGGGAAGAACGTAATCTCTGCATTTGTCACGAAAACCATGTCGCGAATGTTACGTCACCACGTTGACTACAATCTACAGTAGAAACAAGCTCAGTGTCATTCACCATCATAATTAAGAAAACTCAAAAGATCGAGCACCAAAGTGTAGACTTATTTTTCGCTTCCTGAGATAAGTTTCGAGCCTTGATGATTAATGCACCTGAATACCAACCAGAAAAGCTTCACATGCCATATCAGCTGATACCTGGCTGGTACTCCTGGAGCATTTTCTTATTCCATCGCTTTATTCCCAACATTGTTTTCGCCACGAAAACTGGTTTTCCGGCAACTGTGGCGGGAAATGAGCTCTACGCAACAGCACAATTAAAGGAGGCGCGCTTTTACCTACGCACAATGCAGCGAGCGCTGGTGATTGTAAACGGCCTGGAGGACGGAACTGTATAGTACAACAGTCTCATGGCTAGCAACAAACAAAATTTTGCCTTTAATCACTGCAAAACTTTGGAGAAACTGGCACCTCTTTGAACGTTGTAGCGCCGATGTGAAACTCAAGAGGGCCGACAGATTGTGTGCGTGTACATTGAACCCCGCCTTCATGCCCCAAGCCACCGTGGCTTGTAAGGCTGCAGTGTGCAAGAAAAAACTCATGCCTACGCATTTTTTCAGCAATTAAAGCTGGTTCGTAGGAGCTGCTTCTGGACCGTGGGGGTTTCAATCTCCGAGCCTAGAGACAAACTGATAAACAAAAGGACACCGGCATTTTCGCATTGAGATTCTTGTACTGCTTTTGCAGTAAAAACACTAAACTCTGCTCATTTTTACAGGAAAAGTAGTAGAAGTGTCATAATGAATAAATGCCAGCGTCTTTCTGTTTGCAGCTTTGGAGAATAAGGCCTCCACTCTCAAGAAGCCCCAACCACGAGCCACCTATCTACCTCGAACCCCCCCCAACCAGCACTCTCAACTAACCTCCTCACCCTTCCCACCTACATCCTCCAGAGGCGTCATCCAACAAACTGTAAGCCCGAAGCTCCGCCCACCACCTACTCACCTACCTCCGTCCTCCACAATGCCTCCGCCCAATCGACGCCTACGCAGCAGCGGACTGAAAACGCGACGGCTAAATCGAATTCGAAGACGCAGCTGCGAAAGCCAGCTGAGCTCGAGAAGCACCACCCACCAGCTACTTCCCCAGTCCACCCTCAAAATAGGGGGCTGTCCACCCACCCACTCACCTTCGACTACCTCAAATGTCTAGAAGCGCCCCACACCACTTGACCACCCTCGACCTACCTCGACGCTCCAGAAGCGCTACCCACCTCCTGACCACCCAACTCCGACCACCCTCACCTTCCATAAAAGGTATATCGTGTGTGTGAAGCTTTGTCTTTGAGTAAACGCATTCATTAAAGCAAAAACAGCAAACTAATCATCGAAGGTAAATCCAAATGCTTTCACACAATTGTCGCATTACACAATCTGATCGTCCTGTATTTTTTTTCATCCCAATGACGTCAAAGGCTTTCAGACGCCGGTATTGACACAACAAAACCACGGTGCTGGAAGGGGCATAAATATAAACGAAAACGATCGGTGCATTGCTTGTCATAGCCGTAAGTTATTCTCTTTTTTTCAATCACTGCCCTCCGCTCACCCTATCGGAGATATTTGTCGAAGATTGGAGTAAAGATTATGTTTCGGAAAGTTCAATCATTTTTCGAAGCCTTCGCGAGACTGACCGCAGAAGCCTTCGAAGACCGCCTTGGGGAAGAAGGCACCTGTGCCTCGAGCGGTGAAACAAAACATAAAATTGTATCAGGTATATGTAGCTCGGTATAAAGCTTGCAGTCCGATATTTGCTGAAGTGCTCCTGCTATTTATGGCGTTCGAGAATCGGAACTCCTTTTTTTTTTGAAAAATCGGTACATGGGCGCTTGGAATTTTCTTTGAAAGGCCACCATATCAAAGTGAAGCGAATCTAGTTTGATCTCAAAACGCGGTATCCTTGCTAAGACCGGCCACAAGGCTTCAATTTCAGCTTTCAGCCGCCAATACAAGTCTCTTTTGTGCCAATAGGGTTGCCGATACAAGATTCAATAGACTTTTGTGGACTACCTTTAGTTTTCCTTATCCGGGCTGGCAAGGACGATGTGCAAGGCTGCAAAGAATCTCAGGGAGTCGAAGACAAAAAGAAAATAGGAGTTGGGAGCCACAGGACAGAAGGAAAGATTGCTTCTTGTTTGTTTATATTTGAGATTGATAAAAATAGAGCCTCGATTGTCTGATGCAGTTGAAAGAACACGACTGCAAACCAGAGGACTTAGTTTCTAGTTTATTTCATTCCCAAAGGACTGAACCCTCATGGCGACGTCCTGATAGTACGGCATGTTTCAGAGTTGTACTTCTCCATTCTATGTTCTGAGAGTGGCTCTTCCCGTGGCTTTTTTTTCTCGGGTAACCTAAATGTCACTCAAACGTATTTTCAGGAGGAATTCTGCCTCCCTATTGTGCAAAAGACACCCGTTTCTTGCAATGGAATGTGTGTAACAGGCATCGATGTCCAGACTGGTTTTGAGAATTTGGCATGCCGATGGTGTCGTATGCGCTGGATAGCATTTTTTTGTTTTTTACGTCGGCACAAAAAAAGTCAAGAAAATAAGCTCGTGACTTCCTGAGAAGCAATAACTCTTTTAAGCTCCCCAGGGATTTGTCCAGGAGCCAATAAATATGGAGCAAAAAAAAATCACATGGTTTTTCTTTTTCTGGTGCGTAGAAGCTAGGCGAATTCTTCGTTTGATCGACTTGCAGCCAAAAGGTTTACTTGGCTTGGCAAATTCTCTCTGCGACGCAGTACTAACAAGCCATTTTGTGGTGGATGGTCGGTGTTTACGTGCTAAAGAATTGAAGCTCAATGCCACAAAGACAATGAAGTAGACATAAGCAGGAAGAAAAAACATCTACCTGTCCATCTTCCATATTCCTGTATGTCTTGATTCTATTTCGCACTATAAAAATGGTCTATAGACTTTCTATTGGTTTATTACAGACCCTATTACCTTCCATAGGTATTTTCTTTTGTCTATTCATAGAATATAGACTGTTTGTAGATAAAAGTGTACTAAAAGCGTATGGCCATGAATCAAAAGATTGTGTAAAAAACTTCCTATAGAAATCTATGTACAAAAGTCTACCGAAAAGGTACGGCTATAGATGTATAGATTGTCTATGGACCGTACTGACAAAAATCAATAGACAGTCTACAGACTCTTTGAAAAAATTTTTGCAATTGTTTTTGCCTGTAACAAACAAAACCGCCAAACATTCAGCGCTGGCTGGTTCCTCCGCGTAATATGGTCTTTTGATGTGAATGATGAACAGCTTCTAGTGCGGCGGTGAGTGCCACACCCTACGTTGCGCTTTCGCACAACGTTCTACACTGTGCGTATCTTGATGCAGTCTTCTCGCTTTTACGGTCATCTTATTAAGCTTGCGGCACGAAAACGCTTTGTTGGTGAAGAAGGGTGCTCAAGCAAGATAAAGTTTCCCTCTATCTTGAACGCGATATCAAACTGCTGTCTGTGTTTTACGCAACGAGGGGTAATTAACTGTCTACCTTCTGGATTGACTTTAGTTAAGGACGCGCTGAAAACACTGTAAGATGCTGATTTCCGGTTTCTTCATATACAAGGCGTACAAGAAAGTTCACATCAACCTCTTGTTCTGACAATGCCATGATGAAGTGAGGACTGGTGGCTCGTTTATATGTAGCAATTATCCTTCGCTCTAGGCCCCGGAGCGTGGCGCATTTTAAGATTAGCAGTAATGTAATGCGATCAGAGCTGCTCTGCTTCAACAATAAACACCGATCACTAGGATTTTATGAACTGCGTTACTCGCGACTCTTGTTCGCTGTTTAATCATCTGAAAACTCCCCATTTATATGCTGTTCATAAGGGCTCCACGAATATCTAAGACACACATACCGGCGATGTGGCCCCGCCGCGGTGGCTCAGTGGTTAGGGCGCTCGACTACTGATCCGGAGTTCCCGGGTGCGAACCCGACCGCGGCGGCTGCGTTTCGATGGAGGCGAAACGCTAAGGCGCCCGTGTGCTGTGCGATGTCAGTGCACGTTAAAGATCCCCAGGTGGTCGAAATTATTCCGGAGCCCTCCACTACGGCACCTCTTCTTCCTTTCTTCTTTCACTCCCTCCCTTATCCCTTCCCTTACGGCGCGGTTCAGGTGTCCAAAGATATATGAGACAGATACTGCGCCATTTCCTTTCCCGAAAAACCAATTATTATTATTATTAATTTGTATCGCCGCTAAAAATAAAAGCCGCGAAGAACGAACAGATACTTCGATCATTTCTTATAGTGCTATATTCCACTCAGACTCTTTTGAGCATTGAAGTATTTACAAACTTGAAGGCGTTTTTTCGATTTCACTTTTATCTTATTTATGACCAGCGCTAAAACTGTGCCTTTGTGCGCTCCGCGCTGTCTCGCGAATGAGCGTCTCCGCCATTTTATTTCGTGGCGAAATTAAAGAGAGACACGATAGAACCGAAAACTTCACTTCCCAGACAGAGGACTGCTTTGAAAAACTCAGTACGCGTATCTTGCCACCGACTGTGGTTATCTCCGATCCCACACTCTTTAAACACACATAAAAGATACTGCTATATCCTCGCCTTATTTATTTGAGCTCGACAGGAAAACGAAAGGAGAAGAATTTCTTGGCGAGTCGGAATTTTCTGCGGCGAGGACATAACACGCTCGAGCCTGCGATCCCATATTGCGACCGGCGACAAGCGCTGAATTAAGATTAACGAGATTTCCAGCTCCCCGCCACTTAGGGAATCTCCCGTCAGAACTTATTTTTCCATATCATGTCCGTCGGCGACGCGTGGGCGCTTGCTCGATCTGGCCTTGTCGGCAACGACTCGCAGACTCTCCCTTACTTCTCCAACCCTTCCTTTCCTTCCCTTAGAGCCAAGCGAGGCTACCTTTTATTCTTCCTATTTCCTTTGTTGCGAGGTTGATGTCCGCCAGATTGTGGTATATAAGCTTGGCGGCCTGCAGAGCGGGGACCTTGCAGGCTGATTGTGAAAACCGCGCGGAGTTTCAAGAGGAAGAAAGAAACCCTGTTGTTATCATTGATGAGCTTGGCAAAAAATTTTAAGGCTTGAAGGAGTATAACGACTGCGAAATCCTCAGTGAACAGCATTAAAACAGCAATAATAAATTTTTTTGAAGTTTTTGTCTTCATTTCTTTGTTGCTAATATTAAAGAAGCGTTGCGCTATATTGCCAACAATTAAATTAAAACCTGTGAGAATTCGTTGGCGGTATTGTTTGCAACGCAAGCAGAAATGGCACATGAAATAGCCGATAACAAAACCAAGGAAACGTGATCATGCGTTGGGTCCACACTCGTGCAAAGTCTGCCGCTTGGTATTCCACTCTTCGCAGAAAATGGTAGGAACGAAAATGCGCTCAAAATTTTGAAATTGTTTCCAAGGCTCTGCGAATATTCGAAATTTTCGAATAACAAAACGAATATCTACGTATTCAATTCGCTGAACGAGTGAAATCGCTTACGCTCAAAATTATTCCAGAGCCTAATTGATTGGGAAAACAAACATGCTTATTTATTCGAACCTATAGGTGCGGCATGGATATCACAAGATAGTGAAAACAAGGCACGGGATCTTTTTGGCCAGTCACGAAGTATCTTCTGCGTTTCTTATCAAAGGCTGTAGAACAGACGTTGATTCGCAGGAGTTACAAAAAAAAAACATCAGGACCTAGTTATGCTGGGCAATGCAAGACTAAAGCTGAACTTGGTGAGCTCATAGACTACGGAAACCCAAACAGCGGTGTTAGATGGTATAGCCTTTGCTAAAAGTCACCAGGCTGCATGGTTTCGAATAGGAGAGCCCTTACAGCTTCCCTAAAGGAAAAAAGTTCTCGGAAGGTAAGGACGAGGGTTCTCCTTACCATACAGAGATTTAAAGCTTGAGGGCTGGCATGATAGCTTCAATATTCCACTGAGAAGCAAACCCCCCAGCTTGGTTACTTTTGGCAAAGACTGTACACCCAGTGCTGGCACTGAATACTTTTCGAATAATAGGCACCAAGTTCGCATAGGCCTTGTCGTAGGTTTCTTCGACGGCTGTTTCAAAAACAGGGTCAAACTCAGACGCCGGACAGCATGCTGTCGCGATTGGTGAGCGCGTTCCGCATCTCAAAAACGGTCCATTCATGTGGCGGCATTCATGATGCTCATACATACGGCTTTTAAGACTGGAAGACGCGGCACGCTTAAGCCAGGTTCAGGAAACTCAGCGATCTTGCCCAACATCGGAAGCCGCGGCTCATATCTTTGATTCGGCTCATTAGCTATGATGTGGCCAGTGTCCGCGCTGTCGTTGTAATTAGCGAAAGGTAGTTTTCTTAGGCGCCTTTCACAACGGTCACAGAGTTATTAAACTGACTTCATGTTGCGTTCCCTTAGTGAGGACCAGTGTTGCGTATACGACCACTGGAGCTTTACGTCCTTCATTATAGCGGCCTTTTAGTATAAATATTCATAGTGTACGAACACTCGCACAAATGGCGAATAATCATACGGATATTTTATTCATATTCGATTCGTATTCGATTAGGATTTTAAACACGCTTGTATTTGCATTTAATTTGTCACCCATACCCAGGGTATTTGTATTGGGTTTGGCTTCGAAAAAGTGCTATTCCTAGTTCGTTTAATGACGCTCTGTGGACATGGTACCACACAAATTCATTTTGCGCACCACATGCATTATTAAAATACAATCATCCTCTCATCGTCGTCGTCGTCATCACGAGTGATTGCTCATAGAAGGCTGCCTTGGTACCCTTTCATTAATGGTAACAAGAGCTTCGTATTTCTAAATGCACCAGTCTTTCTTTTGGTATCTGCATGCTTCGCGAATGAAGGAATTATTCAAGCTATAGATGACGAAACAAGCGGAGATATAATCACCTTTCATGGATCTGCAGAATTAATCTACCGAGCCGAATCATGAGGCAACAGCAATAAAACATTAGTGCGGCAATAAACTTTTTTTTTCTCTACACCGAGATCAGTTAACAGCACGTGTGTTGCTCCTCATGCAGTTATGCTATAGTAAATCTTACCTCTTGTTGGAATAGCGACAACGCCTGTGAAGGGAAGTTTCTTAGCAAAATTTGCGTCTTGGCTTGCCAAGTAGTCATTACGCGCTTACTGGTTCAATATTTGCGCTGTTCTGGTCTCGAAAATCTATACCTGGATAGTTTTAAAGCAATTTTTAAAGTCAACACTGAATTCGTTGATCGAAAGTACCATTCGGCTCAGTTCAATACTTAACAGCGGCATTGGAACATTAGCTCACTATACCTTCCCTAGAAAATAGCAGCGCAAAATGACGGTGGGGTATACGACGGAATCAGGGGGACAAGCGCTGGTTAGGTTAGGCTAGGTTAGGTTGGGTTGGGTTGGGTTAGGTTATGTTAGGTTAGGTAGGACTGGGTTAGGTTGGGTTGAATAAGGCTGGGTTGCGTTAGGTTAGGTCAGGTTGGGTCGCGTTAGGCTTGGTTAGGTTCCGTTGGGTTGCGTTAGGCTAGGCTAGGTTAGATTAGGTTAGCTTAGGTTAGCACGATGAACCAGCATGAGGAACCGGTACCGATTCATCCACATTGAAATCTTGCTCCCACTTACCTGAGAGTGCCACGGCTACTTTCTGCACGCCACCTAGGGGCGCCAGAGCGTCCCGTGCCTTGGCTCCGAACAGCTTCTCCAGGTAATTTGGTCCGTGGTTGCTCAGCAGCGTCTGAAGGAAGTTGGCGGTCTCCTCCACTGGGGGCCGCTTCGCTGCGCACAAAAAAACAACAGCCTTCGTGAGGACTGAAGAGTGGGCTTGCTGGTAACATATCTTTAACAATCTTTAGCACCTATTATAAGCATATATTGTTTGTTTGCAACTATTACAAGGTGCGGGGAGTTTTACAGAGCAGATTGGTACATACGAAGTGCGTTGTAATAAGGGAGTAATTACTCACTGGCATCCACCCAAGCGCAGCCATACGGCTACAAAGGAAAGCTATACGGCTTTCTAGGAAACTTAGGAGTTAAATAAAAATTCGTCTTGGTGCGAGGTTCAAACGCGAGACCCCCGCCTCACCGCAGAAGTCGCTCTACCAAATGAGCTGACCGGGACGGTAAGCTTATGTTAGGGCGAGGAAGAATTTATCAGTAACTCGAAGTGCGAACAGGGCTCGTCATATGTTTCAGGGGAATCCCCCATGGTGGAGTAAATTTGTTATAAGGGATTAATTACTCATTGACGGTTATAAAGGAAAACAATACAGTCTATTTTTGTAGCCGTATGGCTGCGCTTGGGCGGATGTTATGAGTAATTACTTCCTTATTACAAATTTACTCCAGCTTGAGAGATTCCCCTAAAACATTTCACCAACAATGTGTGTTCTGTTGGGTTTCGTGGCACATCGGCAACTAGGGCCATCAAGCGCCAAACTAAAGCTGCTATCAGCAACGAATAAAGCGCTAACAAGAAAACTGAGGTGGCAACGCATCAACATCAACATATTAGCTCCTGGAGAGCAAATACAAACAAGCTAGATTAGCACTTCTGAAGAAGAGTCTTCATGCTTTTGAAACGAAATTGCCCTCTCTTTGCAAGGCGCTTGCACTGGCTAAGAGCTTCTTATTTTTTCTGTTCGAGGTTCACTTGTCTTGATCGCGTTTCTGTTCTTGCTGATAACACAGTCTTGGTCAGAAGTCTTAAGGCCAAAGGGTATTCGCTTCAGCCGCATAACAGAGCCCTTACTGCTTTCTTAAAGACCGAATGACCATAAAATACCAGCTTAAGGTTTCTTCTTGCGGTGGAGAAGTTTCCTGCTTGACTTGTCTTTTGAATTATCCGCTACACGGAGGAGGAGGAAACTTTATTCTACTCTGCGGCTTTGGGGCATTTCAGAGATGTTCTCTCCTTGGTTGTATCTCCAGGAGTGTGTAGCTCGTCCATTTTTAATCAATGGTCGGTTGCCCTCAGTCCAGGGCAACGCTGGCCACTGCCGCCCGTTGAGCTCACTGTGCCAGACTTCGTTGGTATTCGCAGCGGTTGCTGGACAGCAGAGTCTCCCGTTGTTCCTCACTCGGGTTTTGTGTTTTGAGGACCACGTCAAAGTTTTGGCAGGTCCGTGTGATGTGGTATGGCATGGGTTTTTAGTCGTACCAGGGGCATTTGTCGCCGTATATCGTAGGGTGCATTTTGTTTAGCATGTGTAGGTTTGGGTAAGAACCTGTCTGCAATTGTCTCCAAGTGACAGCTTCCTCTCTGTAGAGAGGTTCGTGCGGCGGGTGATACCAGATTCTTTTGCCTCTATAGTTTTGTAGTACGGCCGAGTATTCCTTGGGTGCTGGCCCGAGTTCAGCGGTCTCAACGGATGCTCGGAAAGTGTATTGTATCCTCGAGCTATCTTATAGGCATCTTGGTTCCCTGCCACCCCCGTGTGTCAAAGGGCATTCTAGGAACATTCATTTCGGTGAAGCTGAGCGCTGTGGCTTTAAGATTTTTTACCAAGACTGTACATACAAATTAGCGAAGTCACGCATGCTACCGGAGGGGGTAACACGTGTGAGAATTAGGTGAGAATGAAAGAGAATTAGAAGTCCATCACTAAATGACGAGCAAATTCGTTAATGGAAAATATAGTTAGTTCAGAAACTGAAAATAAGAGAAAGTGGCAGCAAAATCTTTACCATTACCATGGCAGCTGTGATTTTTCTGGTATATTAGCTTTCTGGTATATTAGTATGTTTTACCCTTGTTAAAGAACCACTGGGTCCAGAGTAAGCCACAAATCTTCTCTGGTTTAAAGGGCATCGTTTTCGCCATTTTCTTCCTTTTATGGTTCCAGTTTACTTTGCAGAATAAAGCCACGAGGTCTGTTACTAAGAGCGTGTTTCGTGCAGAAAGAAAACAAAAAATGCCGAGGTAGAAGTTCAATTTTTTATTACAGCTAGCTCAGGAAAGTTCGGGACGCCACTATCAAACTGGATTGCAGCTTCGGTCTCGTGGGGTGTGAGACAAAGATTGAGAACTAAACCGACCCCAGGCAATCCCTGAGAACCATCTTCCTGATCGAAACTCTATTACCGTCTTGCTCCGGGTTACAAGTGCGGCCGGAATACAGATTTCCGGGGAAAAGGGGGGGAGTGGGAATGGGTTCGGTTGGATGGTTTCTTGCAGTGCAGAGCCAGTGCAGATCCGGCTGGCACAAACTCTTTTTCTGGGAACCGCATGTTCTTCCTTAAACGTGATAACCTAACAAGCACAAGGAGCGCTGGCTAAAATAAAATCAGAAATCGTGGGCAGCTGCAGACGAAACCCCCGCATCCAAACGCTATTTTTGGCGCTGACCAATACATGACCGTACTGGGAAGGAAACCGAGGGAGAAAAACAAAGGGAAATGATGCTACCGCGTCCGGTTTCTTACATTTTTTATGACTTCGAGGCATATCCTGAAAGCGTTATCGACCGCCAGCCATCGAAGTTTCGACAGTTTAATGGAACGGTGGTTGGAAAGGAGGGTCAGGTGAAGAGGATAACAGGCGCGGTTCTTTTCGGTACATCGTGGTTATTACTGCGTTCGTAACCAGTAGAATTTCATGGGACATGGTCGAGTGCATAAACTTTTGCTGCATGTAGTTTCAGCCCGAAAAACCTCAACTTAACTCGTGCCCTGATGATGACGGGGTTCACTCGCCGCGGTGGCTCAGTGGTCACGGCGCTCGACTACGGATCCGGAGTTCCCGGGTTCGAATCCGATCGCGGCGGCTGGGTTTTTATGGAGGCAAAGCGCCAAGGCGCCCGTGTGCTGTGCGATGCAAGTGCACGTTAAAGATTCTCAGGTGGTCCAAATTATTCCGGGGCCCTCCACTACGGCACCTCTTTCTTCCTTTCTTCTTTCACTCCCTCCTTTCTCTCTTACCTTACGGCGCGGTTCAGGTGTCCAACGATATATGAAACAGATACCGCGCCATTTCCTTTCCCCCAAAACCAATTATTATTATTATTACTGGTGCTTTGTGCATGTCAGCGCAAGTCGGTCGCTAGGCACTTGCTTACATGGGCTTGGTCCAAGCCTCCTTTGAGTGTTTTAAAAAAGTTAAGAAAGATGGCTGCGACCTTGAATCGACTTTGTACACAGATTATTTAAGATATTTGTAAATTATTTTGTCACGAAGAAAAAGTAACGATAAAAGCATAAGCAAATATCTAGCGTCGGATGGCTTTAGACAAGACAGCCTCACTTACAGAACAGGCTTAGAACGAGGCTGCAGGTATACTTGAATTCTTTAATGACTATTATAGTCTTATAATTGCAAGACTGCATGACCAAGAGCCTTAACTGGTCAATAAAGCTCATGCGCTTACTCTGAGTGACAATTAACTTATGCATTCTGTAGACAAAACTTTGCCCACTTAGTACAAAAAGATTTAGACCACCTTGTCTGCACTTTCTTGAGAACAAGACAATTTGGAAGAAAAATTTACAAATAAAGAGTGAATGCTTGATAAATAACTACATAAATAACAACATAAGTACCAATAATCAGTAGCACCAAAATAAAATGGACAAAGAATAAAAAAAGAAGAAACAGATTGTTCTCTAAGCTCCGACAACCATTACAGCCATGGCATGTGACGTAAAACATTCAGGGCGTGTCTAAACAACATTCTCACTCAGCATCATCTAACTAACTGCACGTTTAAATTTACACAACCGGAAGAAAAATATAAAATAGACCAAGCACTTCCCTAGAGGATGAAACCTTCCTTTTCGAACGTAGCCGTCAGTGTTTGCGAACCGTATTTGAGGAGACATTTGCGGAAGCATTCACTCGGGATGAAAGGCTTGCGCAAATATTGACATTTAAGGGAGGGGGTTCCTCAGGAGCGAGCAGTGATGTCCTAGAGCATATTTTTTATTTATTTTTCCTGCCACGGAAAGCGTAATGTCCAAAGCCTCAGTCACGTGATGGTTTCTCTTGAAGAGTCGTAAATTATCTTTAAGTTGAAGATTTAGAGCATCGCGAACGCTTGTTCTCATGTGGCGTTGTGCCCGAAATACGAATATGCTATAGTGAAAAGCATTGCATAACTATAGCGAAAGCCTCAAGAAAATGGTTCTTGAATAGTGTGACTATGAGGGGCACCTTTTTGCTACTTTTCACAGCGAACGTATTCAGCATTTAACGATGCTTGTCTTCAACGATGCTTGTCTTCGACACTGAAGTCTTTATTATTGCACAATGAAATTTAAGGCTTACTCCTTGAGGTTTCCGGTCAGTTGAATTTGAGCGAAAATCTCAGAAAAAGCAAACAAATCTGTGTAATATGCACAATCACAAATGCAAGAAACGCGCCTGGGTTTGTCTTAACTGATACAGTCAGCGTGAAATTAGACGCGAACAGTATAACTGCAACGCAAACACCCCAAAGCAAAAATAGTGCCTGCTGAGCAAGGAACATCGACGAGGTTGATTTACGCACCCAACCACGATTTTTGCGTCATAGATATGAAAATCGATTGCCTTAGTGTGAGAAGTTTGCTAAATGTAAAGCCTCCTACTTACGCTCTTAAAAATTGTTCTTTTTTTGGGGGGGGGGGGGAGGAAATGGCGCAGTATCTGTTTCATATATCGTTGGACATCTGAACCGCGCCGTAAGGCAAGGAATAAAGGAGGGAGTGACAGAAGAAAGGAAGAAAGAGGTGCCGTAGTGGAGGGCTCCGGAATAATTTTGACCACCTGGGGATCTTTAACGTGCACTGACATCGCACAGCACACGGGCGCCTTAGCGTTTTTCCTCCATAAAAACGCAGCCGCCGCGGTCGGGTTCGCACCCGGGAACTCCGGATCAGTAGTCGAGCGCCCTAACCACTGAGCCACCGCGGCGGGTCTTACGCCCTTCCCGATACCAATTTACATGTGTGGAAGGTGAACCACGTTTATTGGAATCCCGGTAGCCGCGGCTGGTGAGCCGGCGGAGCGGGCTGTTGACGTTGCTGGCCAGGCCAGTTGCCCCAAAACGTTCTCATCAGCCCGAAGCAAGCTCGCGCTCCGAGCATCGTCTTCGACATCAGCGCCGATGGCGATGCCAGCGCCGCTACACAACGTTAGCCGTTAGGCGCCCGTCCCTGGCTTGCGCGTCGCCGTCAACGGTGGGTGCGTTAATGTCATGAACGCACCCACCGTTAATGGAACGCTGGTGATTAATGCACTTACCTCCTATCACGGTCAACCTGGGTCTCATAAGCGGACGGGTTGCTCAGTTTAAAACAGTCACCTGCCAATGCAGGGGTGCATCACTTGACGACTACACCAGCTATCCTGAGTCTCGCGTTACATAGCCGTAACCGTTGCGTTTTTGTTACTGTCGTTTTGTTTGACACTGACAGTATATTGTGACGAAGAAGACGACGAACTGTGCAGTGACGCGGGCAGGAGCGCTCGCGCTAGGCCAGCAGCCATTAACAGACAGACAGAAAAACTTTATTGAGCAAGTGAGTTTTAGAACCAGCTGGGTGCCTGGGCCACTGCGAGGTCCCGCACTGCATCAAGTACGTCATGCCGGGACATGACGTCGGCAGCCCGAGTCACAAGCTGCGATATTGGGTCTGCATACATGAGCAGGACCTCCCAGTCCTGGGAGCTCGAGATGGCGTGATGTCCCCGCGGGGGAGGGTCAGCAGGGCAGCCGAAAAGGATATGGGAGAGTGTGGCTTGGGGGTCACCGCATAGGGAGCATGCAGGGGATGTTCCGCAATAGTGGGATAAAAGCTGAGGGGATGACAGAGAGCGGGTCTGGAGGCGTCTGAAGAAGATCTGTTGTGAGCATCCATTAAATCATCTCATTGCCATCGATCACCGTGTCTCTTTCTCCGGCTGGCCGCCACGTAACATTTGGTGGAGCTTGCAGGGTACCATCGACATCCTGGTCCGGGGAGCTTCGGCGTCCTGCGTCAGACGCGGCCATCGGCCGTGAGTTCTTGGCCTGCGTCGCTCGGCCGTGCCCCAGCCTTTAAGACCCGAACCGGCCTCGCCGTTGTTCCCCCCCCCCCCCCCCCCCCCCGCCGCGTCTCCCGCCCAGACCACTCAACACGACGAACTGAACCCGACGCAAGGACCTGACCTATCGACCCCACCGACCCGAGACGCCGCTTACATCTGAAGACACCGTTCCCCTGCCCAGGCCGTTCGGCGCGTCCTGGGGCCTCGACCATCGGCTCTTGGTGACTTGCGGCCCGGAAGCTTCAACACCAGGAATCATTCAGTCATCTCTTTCATCGTGGCGGCCAGCACCTCATCTCTTTCTCGTTTCTGTCCAACCATCCTCTGAAGCACGTAACTACTTCGCGCGTCTCTTTGTCACCGATCGGGACGATCGTTCGGTGGCCCCGGGTAGTGTGACGAAGAAGACGACGAACTGTGCAGTGGCGGGCAGGAGCGCTCACGCTAGGCCAGCAGCCATTAAATCATCTCATTGCCATCGATCATCGTGTCTCTTTCTTCGGCTGGCCGCCACGTAACAATATCACTTTCTGAAGATGCAACTTGTAAATCGCTAATTACACTCGGATGACTTTGCCTGGCTATTTAGAACAAAGCGGCTACAGGGAAAATGCTAGTTTGTGTTTTCGAGAGTAGCTCATCCAGCGTCTAGGGCATATGCACTCATTGGATGTCCGCAGAGGACAATGGCGTCCATCGATCAGTGTGACAGATACAAAGAATCTCGAGAAGAAAATGCGCATTTTCAGAGCTTTAGAACCCGGCTTATCCATCGTCGCGCCAGAACATCAGCATAACTGATTATCACCAGCACCAAGACCGTCATTATCATCATCATCATCATCATCGACGTACAGTTGGCCAAGAATACGCCTCCCAGCAGCGCGGAACGTTGAGGTACAGGCGCCCTAGTCTCAGCGTGCTTGCTTTCTCCTCCTCTCACTCCTCCTCTTCTGTCCTTCTTTCCATCTCTCCTCATTGTGTTGTTAACGCCACTACCACTGGAGGACACTACGGGCATACACTACATTGACTAATTGCATAGGCTCCCAACTGGAACTCCGTAGGCAGAAGAAAAAGTAACTCTTGTACCTTGCATAAGGTGCTTTGTGTGCGAACTTGTCCATTTTCGGCCGGACGCTCTGCATCCCGCAGCAGATCGGTTCAGTGGGGACCAACTGGTCTGAAACTTTCTCTGTTTGGATGAAATCATTCCACTCGCAAGGAATGCGAAGAATGTTGTGTCTTCAATGACGTGGAGCCAAATTCATTGCGCACAGAGTCTAGATTCCAAGAGATAGATATCTAACGACTAGAATCGGTGGAGGTTCGATAAAAAGGGAAGCGATGATAGTACAGCAATAGCTTAATCATTATCGTTATTACGACATTACTGTGCACTGAATATCCTGAACGCTTTTGTTTCTACGAATTACGCACTCTTTGTTCTGGGATAGGTGTGCCGGAATACTAGGCCCAAAGACAGTTCATTCTCAATCCATTGCGCTCTTCCAAATATCACTCGCTTTCCAGGCCATCCCCGCTTGAATGTCGTGCAGTGTTGCTCATGCCCGCCAGCATCGCACTGGCTGCAGGTGAATACAGATCTTTTACTTACAACTTACCACACGCGAGGCGACGCCGTATGCAAGGCACAAAGTTTCCGCCGTAGAAGATGAAAATAAAGAAACTACGCGCCTACGCGTCGACGCTCTAAACAACACCTGCGGCCCATCGATTCATAGCCGCCTGCACAGCGTACTGGTACGTGCTCAGAGCACTTGCAGGAGCGTCTTTCCTCTTGTTGGTCCCACATGTTCCCCGAACGAAGCGGCATAATTAAATAGTAGAGACAGGCTGACTCGATGCCACCCGAGCGCTCTATATGAAGCTTGTCCGCGTCCCAGTTTAGCCCGAACTCGAGACGCTGTTCTTGACGCGCGCCTCGCGTGGAGCTTCCACTTGCCCCGTCGCCTACGTGACGCTGCATGAAATGCAGAACAAAGAAGTATAGAATAGCGACGCCGCCGCCTGTTCCGGCAACTCTGACAGAGCGCGAGCGACCTCATGCGGAGCGCATCGGTTTCTTGGTACCCTGAAGCGGTAAACGGGATTAACGGGATCCCACACATCGCCCTTCTTGTTCCCTTCTCCTCTAGATTCCCTACGTTCCCAACCACTTCCCTATTCCTCTAAGAGCGCGGCCCGAATACAACAAAGCAGCAAAGCACCGGCAGCTGCGGAGTACCGCTCCGAAAGCGAATCCCAAAATGCCGCGGTAACTTGTTTTCCGACCATCCGCCGCAAGGTTAGCCGCAGGATCTGCGAATCACGCGGCCAGAGGATTCCTATTAGTTTTTCTTTTAGTTTTTTTTCTTTCATCTCATTCTATTTGCCGTTCTCGAGCCGTCGACCGGATAAAAGGATTGAAACGAGTGCACATGCTGGACCTGTCTCGTGTGTGGCGAGGAGCGGAGATAAGTTTGCGAGCTGTTTGAGAGAGCACCGGCGGAAACTCTGTTACACTCGTTCTTCCTGCATTCTGTGTGGCTTTTTTTTATCTTAAGTTCTTTAACAAAGAGATGATGGGTTAACACCGCCCCCCCCCCCCCCCCCCCCCCCCGCTTTCTTTCGTTTTCTTCCTCTTAACTTCGTTTATATCTCTGTCTCCTAACTCTGTGGCAAAAAAAAAAGAAAACCGTTGGCTGGTGCCGGAGGCGAGAACAGCAAAGTTTTAAATCAATCCGTTCGCTGGGCAGCGTTGTACCATTCACGGAAGCAAGCACGGCTTGAGTTAGACACTGGCGTTGTTTGTATATATATTTTTATGCTCGCGGGGCAATGACATTGGCTCTCTCCTGTCGTATCCACACCACGTGTGGCCTCCCCGGGAAGACTACGGAGTTTGCTTGCAGGCACATTCCCCGTAATCCGGTGTTTTTACCATTAGGGCTTTCCTATTTTCCCGCAGTAATGCGATTTGCCGAGGATCAACGAGGTTTTGTTCACTTCCGCGGCTACCCTCGGTTAATTAGGCGGGGTACTTTCGCGATTCTAGCAAGGCTGTTTAACTTAGTTCAAAAGCTCGCCCTCTGAAATCGAATGACGTCATTTGATGGCCAAACAAATGACCATCAATGTTTGTCGGTGAGTTCATCATTGGCTAGCAGTGGTTTCTGGGCATACGGTGAACACATCGTTTAACAGCAGCACTGTAGTTTTCATAAAGGAGTCAATGTTTACTATCGGGGCATACGGTGAAGACCTCGGTTAAAGGCAACACCGCATTCTTAATACTATGTAACTGAATAATCACACAGCAAGCTCCCCTTAAAGTTGTCTTGACACCCACCGGCGTACAGCGATCATTCATCATGATTCACAATACCAGATTTTTGATGATTCAGGCTTTTCACTAATAATGAACTCCAGTTTACTTAATTGGCGTATTCCAAAGGCAACCCAAGGTATCGCCCTGAATCGCCGAAAAAGCAAAAAATTCATCGCGGCACCGAAGATCGAAGTCGTTGATTGGAACACGAGATGCGCTGTGGGATGCGCGGGGCGATTAAGGGCGATCGGGCGCGTAGCGAGTTGCTCCCGAATAGAGGTTGGAAATGAGGACGTGAATCCAAATCGCCCATTGGAACACGCTTTTCTGGTCACAGAACTAGAAAACACGTCCGGGATAGACGAATGGAATGCACCATAAGACTGATCGCCAGGGCCAGATTGACTGCTGACGTGATGCGTGTTCAAACCTGTGATTGCTTCCTGAATATCAGCTCGAGAATAGAGTTGAGGTGTCAGGACTGGTCCGTGTGCCAGTCGATTGCCACAGAAGGCTACCTAACTCCGAGCAAATCATAGGCTGCCCTCATACCAAGCAACTCTGAACAAAAGCAATTTGAATGGGAAATTGTTTATGAGCGCAACGTTTTCGTATATTTTAAGATATCGCTATAACAATCAATATATTCGCAGATATCCCGTCGGTAGGCTTGCATTTTTGCTATTAGCGATTTTGCTGTCGTCAAAAACGTTCCCAATTTGTTTTGTATGGCAGTCTTACTGCTGGATGCGAGTGACGGAAACATTATAAATGAAAGATTTCGCTACATATCGGAAGAATGGACCATTACCCTGAATATTTCTATACCATGCCGCACATTAGTTTTCCAGCATTCAAAATTTTTGTACGATAATGCTTGGCTAATATGAGAGCGTGATAACTTCTTCATGGATTTTATCTCAGTATAACTTGACAGGCGATAAAGAAAGCCCCCTTCCCTCGATAGTAGTTCAACTCGACGTGCTTAATAATAATAATTCGTTTTTTGGGGAAAGGAAATGGCGCAGTATCTGTCTGACATATCGCCGGACACCTGAACCGCGCCATAAGGGAAGGGATAAAGGAGGCAGTGGAAGAAGAAAGGTAGGAAGAGGTGCCGTAGTGGAGGGCTCCGGAATAATTTCGACCACCTGGGGATCTTTAACGTGCACATACATCGCACAGCACACAGGCGCCTTAGCGTTTTGCCTCTATAAGAACGCAGCTTCCATAAGAACAGACATGCTTCCATAAGAACGCAGCTTCCACAAGAACGGACATGCTTCGGATAGGATTTCGCGGGCTCCAGGATGTGTTGACTCTATGTCACCTTGATATCAATGGCAATGCAACTGATTTCTCGGAAAGTCCTTGATTGCACCAGGAAGGCAGTGCAATTCATGTGCTATGTACAAATGTTAGCGAAAAAATAAGAGACAATCACAAGAAAGGTGGACAAGACAACGCGCTGCGTTGTCTTGTCCATTTCATTCTCCACGCGTTGTCTTGTCAAGAAGCGCGTTGTCTTGTCCACCTTTCTTGTGATTGTCTCTTATTTTTGAGCTAACATTTGTAAATAGAACTATGCACCAACTAGCCCCGCAACAAGTGTTACTTGAGTACAATTCATGTGCCGTGGGAAATCGAATCCTTACGCACATGCGTCATTTCCGCGTTGCACCACCGGGTTCTGATCGTATTTGGTTGGTTCGTGCAAAACCTTCTTGCTACACCAGTTGGGCGAATTTTTCAGTTTCGGGCGTACGTACCTGCGGTGCAAAGCCGAGGGTCTTCGTCGTAGCCATCGGGGCAGTCGGGCGCCCCGTCGCACAGGTACTGGATGGAGATGCACACCGTGGTGGACGCCGGACACCGGAACGGCTGTGTCGGGTGGCAGCGGTCAGTGTCCACTGCACAAACGCAGAGGGAAAAGAGAGTTTGAATTTGGCGCCTAACTATATCCACGTTTAATTATTTGACATCAAACATTTTTCGTAATTTTGAGCGGCTACTGGCATGCATATACACTCTAAACACAAATACACCTATATGGGAATAAAATGGGAGTAAAACTGTCCTCTAGCACACACCCTTGTAAAAAGGGTGTGAAATAGAGAACATTTTCACTCCCTTTTTACACCTTTTAGGGCAGATTACTTCCTTTTACACCCTTGAGAGCAGTTTACTCCTTTTTACACGATATAAAAGGGTGTGCACTAGAGGACAGTTTTATTCCCTTTTTACTCCTTTTTTGGAGTGTATATAGCATGTTTTCAAGGTAAAGCATGTTATGATCTCTGAGACTCATCTCGGAGCGATGAAACGGCACCGCTGTGACGTGGCAGCTACTTTAATGAGCGATTTATATTTTAAGGGCTGTAAAAGAAAAAACTACTTTTCGTAAACGGTACCTTGTTTAAACGTTTCCGTCAGCTGTTTTTCAAGAGAATTGTACAACTTGTGAGGAGACAGATTATTTCTGAGGCCAAGAATAAAAAAAAACTTCTAAATATTTTATACTAATTAATAATCTTTGAAGAACAAAACTACTACAGACTAGTGTTTTCAACTACCAACAGCCCTCAGATGGTTTGGCTGGGTTTGGACATTGTCTTTTGTGGAAACTTGGTGACCGTAAGTTGGGACACCCGGTCTCTACGTCCATAAAATGAAGTTCATGAACAGAACAGAAGTATAAAATGATATTGAAGTACAGAACTGAATGTTTTAAGTGTACTTTTTCAGATAGGTTATTAGGATACTGGAACAAGTTGCCAAAGTATGTTGTTAACAACTCGGAAATTGTCACTTTTGAAAATGTATTCTCAAATTACTCGCTAAAAGGTATGATATATTCTTTGCATGTTGTGTAGTTTTTGCGCCACTTAGAATATTTCGCCCCCGCGTACGTTGAATACGGATGTATTGCTCCTCTGTGCGAACTCAAGCTTTATTAAGAAATTAAACTATGCACCCTGCGGGCATATACGATGTGAAGCACAGCACTGGATTCCAAAATTTTTCGTGTATGGCTTTACTTTCTTTGAACAACGTAACAGAGTTCTGAACGTACACACATCTTGTAACTCCTGTATTGGCTGACCATTTCGTAAGAACCTCCATATTCTGACGGTTTCATAAGAAGCTCTAGGCACAGGTGTAAGTAACCACGTTCAACAGATCTGGAGCTGGATCCATCTCAGTTACTGGAATAAGTGATCTGCCCAAAATTTCCCGTGTGTTTCGAATATACCGAATATGAGGTACTGAAATGCGTTTCTCAGTATTGCTGGGAAGGCAAAATTTACTGCACATTTTGGGAGCATATTGCAACTACTACTGAGGTCATTCCTAGTCACGCCGCCTGAGGAGGACTATTAACATCAGTCTACGCCAAAGCTCGGTTTATACTAGCTATATAGATGAATCACGCTAGCAGGGCTCTCATAAATATACCGCCCACATTTTGTAATCACCGCCGAAAGGCGGCGTGCATGTTTGCAGTGCTCCCTCGCTGTCATAACAAAATGTGTGCCATGCACTTTGCCTTTTATTATAACTCCTCCCCTGACAAAATGACTTTTATTTTTTTTCCTTAGGCTTTGCAAGCGAGGAAAGAGCTGGTTAATGACGTCACGCGCGAGTGCGTGGCTGTTGTGCTCCATGCTTTTCTGGCGACACTGCTTACGTGAAAGCACAGTCCGCGTTGCGCCACAGTCTCAAAAACAGCTCGCTACCGCTCGCGGTGCAATAAACGCGGACGAGATATAAAACGCAGACGCGCTGCATTAGTGTATATGCAGCCACGGAGTGGACGCACTGCTATTTACACATTAGGCGCCACCCGTACTAGGAACCGCTTGTTCGATACCGAATGCATTTTGCAACCGCACAAACGAACGTGGAATAATGGCATTCATAAAATTGTTAATGTGTTTTGCAGCACGTCTGTTCATGAATACACATATATCTATTTTTTTTATCTCCTTTCTCGGTACTTTCCTATTGATGTTCTAAACTTGTGGTTAAGACGGGACGCGGGGAAACGGATTACATTAGAACGCGTGTTTCAATAAAAAAAAATGAAAAGAAGCTTTCGACATTAGGGAAAAGATATAGAGCTGTATGTTTAGAAACTAATTTCTGAACAAAAGTTCGAGTGCAACCACACCATCACTTTATGCGGCAGCTTTAAGATTCGAGCCCAGCTTTCACTAAATGATGTTAAAATGGTTTTTACGCTAAGTAGATATCGCCTGGTAATGCGCCGTTCGTTTAAAAGTCATTCTTCAAAGAAAATAATCGTCTATTTGCAAACAGCACTTAAATGGAACAGCTAATCGGTTTAACAAGTTAGGTTAGCGAACTACCTCAAACGAGTGCTTTTAAAGTTCCCCTTGCCTGTGCTCAAAAATAGTGTGTACGCAGAAGTGATGCTATCTGGCCCCACTTAGCCTATTGGTTGTACCAGTCACGTTTAAAATATCTGGAGCTGCAACGAATGCTATCTAGAAAACAAACTTTTTCTTGCCGGAACTTAAAAACCAACTGTTCTGACCTCGAACCTTTAGCTTACTTAAAAGCACCCGCCTGAACGATTTCAACAAAACAGTGTCGAGGGCCTGGAAAACATAAGCAACTATCTAATCTAAACTAAGTGCATGTACGTTCTATGCATTCTAGTGTAACTAAAGGAAATCAACACACGTGATTAACCAAGCAATTCATTAGTTAATTTCGGGCTCCCAAGCACGCTCAGGATTTTAAAACCGACTCCCCTTTTCTGTTTTAGACGTCATCACTGTAAGGCACTTTCTACGCTTCGTAAGCTGGAAAGCTATTGAGATTTCTTCTCACGGGCGATAAAAACACAGGAAAAGTTCGGCGGCAGAAGTGAACGAGCTTTTTGCTGCGCAGTCGTTTCCTCTCTACCTGCGCGCATCAGCGAAGTGCGACCGAGAGAAAACAACCACTGCGCTCACAAAACCGCTCCGTTGTGCAACGCTAACCGTATTCGTGCCCGGCCTTCGTACACAAAGCACGCGTTCTGTACCCCTAGTACACAGACTGTGCATGCAAAGCGAGGATTCACGCAAAGCTCCCAAGACGCGTGACCGCGTCCACTTTTCCACGCGCGACCGGGGGAAAGCAGGGGGGGGGGGGGGGGGGGGGGTAAGGGAGGAATAGGGAATGAAGTCGGTAGGCTTGCTATATGCCCACCTAAGTCCGGCTTCGCTATCGCTAGCTTTTTCGCCGAACGGCGCGTATTAGGAATCTAGGGCGGCTCTGGGGAACTTGTACGCACAGCACGCCCGTTCATTAGCTTCTTACTTTATGCTAACGCCACACAGAAGCCTGCCGGGGAAGCAGCTCACCGTGACGTGTTTTTGGGAGGCAGAAAAAAAAACATCTGGCTTATAGCAGAACAGTACTTTTTGGCGTGGGTGCGTATTACATGACCGATCATGAATGCGCTATTCTTTCAGAGCGTAAAATATATGCTGGCATCCTGGCGTAGCGGTGTATTTTTGTGGCTGGCTCTTTGTGCAAGACAATAGAAAGTAGTAGTAGTGGAATTTATAAGGCAAGAGAGGTGGTATAATGGCTCATTTCTGACACAGTACCATCAACCACTAATGAGTGAAGTAAAGGCAGGTAAAACATTCGTGTTGAAAAATTTTCAGACTTAAGTTGTAGTAGCGATTTACTCTGTGCATTTCAGCAAACGTGATGCGACGTAACTTCAGTTTGCTGGTTTATTGAAGGAGAAGAAATGCGCACCTATAGAATATCTGAAAGATTAGTGCAGAAGCCGGTCCCAATGGAGAAGCTGTCTGGGGTGCCTCCTGTAGTTAAGTGCAGGCACTATAAATGTGAAACTTTTGCATATGAATGTTACAGAATTACCGTACCAGGATTGGACAAAGAAAAATTATGGCGCGAAAAACTTCCAGCAAACATGACAAGGTCGCAGCGAAGGTCTTCAAAGGTTCTCTCATCTGAATCATTGTTGTTACCGAAATAGCCCTCAGAAATGAGCAGGAAAAGGCGGAGTGCTTTCTTCTGAAACACGACTTTCAATGACAAAGTTTATCGTATTCAGTGGTATGTAAAAGCCTTCCATTGTACCCACAAATCGGACTTATATTTGTTTGCTTGTTCTCCGAGAGGAAGTAACAATCTAGGCTGCTTAATGACCTCCTACGCCCTTGGCTTCCTTTCCGTATTGTTACTTTTCATCATGCAATCCTGTTTGCATTCCTTTTAATGCAAGAGCATTTAGACCCTCGTCGGAGAAAAAAACCTGTCGCCTGTAATAAAATTCGCCCATCGGCTGGAAGGCAGTGGCATAACCAGATCAGAGAATTCCCATTGGGTTGAGAGAAGTTCAGTCACCAGAAGCAGACAATTCTCTTTGGCTGAAGGCAAGCGACGTCGCCACAGCGTAAGCGACGTCATTTCCGGCAACGGCATCAGCAAGTACTAATGCTGTCGCATTGTTCACACATAAATGGAATTAGGTGTCTTTGTGAATATGTTTGGCATCTTTGATGATGAACTAGAATGTTAGTCATCATCTTCTTTAAAATTTTGCGAGTGTTCTGCATGATTTAAATGTTTTACTCATTCTTAATGCGGAATAATTTTCTTCACCTGTTCAACCAGAATCTTGTCATTTCCCTGTCTACATGGCTACATTGGTACTGCATATACGGTGTTCTTAAATGTAGCTGCTCTTAGCTCTAATAATTGAGGCCTGAGTTGTTAAAGGTGGGAACGCGTTTTACGCCTTGGTATTGCTGTCCACTGCCTACATATACGCATGCGTCTATTAGTATCAGGCGGCGCCTCCCAAAAAAACATGTTGGCATTAAAATAGTCTTTCTTTCAACTATGTAGGATTTTATTTGCCGAATGTGAGTGTAGTCTTCATTATCATAACTAAAATTGTAATGAAGTCATGATCACCACATAAATCAGTGTGACATGAGCCAGAAATACAACAGGAACGCGGCCTAACAGATGAACAGTCTATCAGCTATACTTCTTTGTGAAAATTATGTGATTTATTGCTCTGTAAAAACGATTTTTCCCATGTGCATGTTGGTCAACCGGTTTGGCATCAGTGTTCAGCTACACACTTTAATAGGATACAATTTTTAAAAATTAAAAAACAGCATTTGCTTACACCGGGTAACTGCCTGCGGCGTGATGTATTACCACGCCAGTCAAGCACAACAGTCACAACAGTTGAACTTCATTAAACGAGCCAAGCATCAAAATTTGAGAGCTTGTAATTTTTTCTAGTGATTAGTTTTGTGTTTATGTAACGGGAGAAGTTTTTACTACGGACTACTTTTCTGTCGTGGAAGAATATTGTGCGGCGGTCCTGAATGTGGGCGGAGCTTCAGTGCAGACTTAAGTTGTATCCGGCTTTATGGGTTCTGCACCAGCATGTTAGCCGTTCACTTTGTTTCGGTATTTTTTTACACCTTTCGCATGTCGGTACATATATTATTGTAAGTCGACAAGACTCTTTCCAGGACGAATGATTCTTCAGACTGCTGCCCCAAGGAACGGTACTTATTGTTTCAAACTTGCATTGAACCTTCACTTCTGCGTTCATGTCAGCCGGGCACAAGCATAACCTATTTAGACTTTGTATTCGTATTCCAAGATTCATCCGCTCATCTAAGATCGTACCCTCACAATTTTTTTTTGCTGGAATATCACAGCGAGAACAGAGAAAATTATTGCGCGCATGTTTTATAATACTTCTTTAAAAGGGCCCTTGGGCAATACAAAGCTGCTTTAGCAAAGCAGTTTTTCTAAAAATGCATGTAAAATTCGCTCAAACCCATCGCTATGTTTCCTTGAATAACTCCGGCAGAATTCCGCGACGCATCTCCCGACGTCTCTCACGCACCAATTATTCTCAGTGCTCCCAAAAACTGACCCACATCGAAGGCTCATATTTGAGTCAAAGAGCGAAATGTCTTTCCCCATTCGGACTGGCGAAGCGATAAATTATTCGCGCGAAATTACAAACGATGGCTTCTCTCCAGCACGCGTTCTTTTACATGCGCAGACATTTATGCGCTCTATGTACCCGGATTTACTTCTTGTCGCGTTTTTAAGGCTCCCGCAATATTCATGCGATGCCTTCGAGATGTAAAAAACCCGATGTGAGAGTCGATAAAATTATCATAAAACGCGTAGGCGGGCGGCTGCGTTGAATTTTCTAATTAGGCCATAGGTTGAAGATGTAGTAAATATCATAAGAGAGTAAAAAAAAGCGTATTCCTTAGCACAATGTTGTGACAAGGCAAACTGAAATTCTACTTTTTGCAAACCGGCGTAGCCACGTGTAGACGCTTCACAAAAGCTCTGGGCTCGAAGGAAAGTCTATGCGTCTTTTAATTTGCGTCCTTGCAGTAGACATAGGTTCTATACCCTTATCAGAGAAGTAGGATCAGGGAAACGCAAATGTTAGCTCTAGCCCGTTCAAACTGGATATGCGTCAAATTAGGGCCTCGCAAGAAGTTGCTTAACGAATATCGGACAAGCATTAAAAATTTATGTTCGGCGCATATAATTTTCTTTTCCTTTTCCTCATTTTCCAGTAGCTTCGCAAACAGGTCAGCGGATTCGATGCGGGAAAACGGCTACCACTTCCGTAGAACGTTGTGATTGCTTTAAATCAAGTAAGAGCACAGTGCTGTTTATTCTACGCGGAAAGTGCTCCCCACTGTTCCCACTTCGAGTTATTGGTCAATTCACTCTCGCCCTACTGTATGCTAGCCGTCCTGGTTTGTTCAGCTGGTAGAGCTAGTGCTCTAGTGAAGAGGTGATCCCGGGTCCGAACCCTGGACCAGAATAAATTTTTCTTTAGATACGAAATTTATGTGGAAGCTGTATAGCGTTTTTTTTTTGCGGCCGTATGGCTGCGCTTGGGTGGATGCCAATGAGTAATTTGCTCCCTTATTCCAAATTTACGCCACCTTAGGGGATTCCCCTAAACATTCTACCAAGAATTCCCTAAACATTCTACCAAGAAAGTGCGTCTTACTCTGGTGCATTTTCCGCTGACCAACACACGCCTGCTCTTACGGGCTTTCAGCAAACCTCCGCTCTCCGCAAGTTGTTCAGGAGTCATCACAAAAATAAAACACACTTGTTTGGGGGGTCATTTTTTGCCAGCTAATACATTCCGTTGCGCACAGATGCCGCCGAGATGTAGCAGCTGTGTAAACACCCGAGCAAAAAATGTTCGGAATGTTTGAGTTTGACGTACAGATTGCTTCACAATTAGATGGGACAAGGGAGGTCTTGGCCGCGTTCTCCTGAGCGCCACTGTGTCCGACACCACCGCGCATCGAAGAAAACTGAAGTAGTTGGAGAGGAACATGGGAGTGATGTTTCGCGTAGTCAACCACGTTTCCTGCCACGTTTCAGGCCACTGCGATCCCGACAGACATATTTGGGCTCATGAGAGCGCAACCACGCCCTCCCATGTTCACTCTAAGCCTGAAACGACCTGTACAGTTTGTGTCAAAAGTTTATGGAGAACAGCGGGGTTTCCTTCTTGGCTATGCCGACTTTCTCGCTGTGCCTCGCAAGCGTTCCAAACTTCTTGAAGGTAAGAGAAACTCTAGTTCTATCCTCTGCGACCCGCCGCGGTGGCTCAGTGGTTAGGGCGCTCGACTACTGATCCGGAGTTCCCGGGTTCGAACCCGACCGCGGCGGCTGCGTTTTTATGGAGGATAAACGCTAAGGCGCCCGTGTGCTGTGCGATGTCAGTGCACGTTAAAGATCCCCAGGTGGTCGAAATTATTGCGGAGCCCTCCACTACGGCACCTCTTTCTTCCTTTCTTCTTTCACTCCCTCATTTCCCCTTCCCTTATGGCGTGGTTCAGGTGTCCAATGATATATTTGGCAGATACTGCGCCATTTCCTTTGACCAAAAAACCAATTATTATTATTATCCTCTGCGAGAATTAAGCGAGATAATTAAGCAACAAATTAAGCTAGAATCTTACAAAAACCTCACTGCACGGCGTAGAGGAACACCTGCTGGGATCTAAACTTTTTACAAAGGCTGTGCAGTATGCTATGGGGAATATAACTTTATGTCTTACAGGATTTTTGTGCAGTTTTGTTGAACCTTCACGCATGTTAAAATTTCATCGAATAAAACTGTCTAATCAAAATAAAAAAAAGGCGGGGATATGTTTAAAGAAGAACGGAAGGGGCGGCTCGCCTCTTTGATAATAAGCCGGAAGTTCTAATTAAGGAGGGAAGTTGTTAGTTTTTGTGCAAAACCAGAGAGCTAATTAAGTTTGGAGAACGTGTCGGTTTTTCTGTTCCTTCATTCACCATGCGTCACGATACAAGTCCGCTCATTACTTACTTTTCAAATATTCGGGTCACAGAATAGTAGACGGCTAATTTGGGTTTAGACCAGTGACCTCGGTTGACGTTGGATATTTTCTAGCTTTATAATTTAACGCAGAATTTGGCTAAGTGAATTAAGTGCTTCATTCGTTTAGGCGATCTTGCGGACGCCATCTCTGTTCTTTCAGAGCAGTCACTAACTAGCATTCTGCACAGCAGCGCCCGTTAGAGAGCAGGGCTCTTACTAATAAGCGCACACAGCATGTTACTGAAATCCGGTTTAAGTAACACAAAATAGAAGTAATACACATGCAATCGGCAGTGTCGTTTTTGGAAATAATTTATCTCATTAGCAAAAAGATGTTCAATTATTTATACCAAGATGAAATGATGGATATTGGGCGGTAGTTTGATAGCATTAAGCGATCGCCTTTCTTAGGTACAGAGACGATTCGGGTGGTCTTCCGGTCACCTGGCAGTTTGGTATGTAATGATTCAAGGATGCTTGAAACATTACATACAAGAGCTTTGCAATTGTTTCGGCATATCGTCACAGAAAAGTGTTCGGAATGTTATCAGAGCGGCATGGTTTTTCGGTTTTCAAGTTCAGTAGCATAAAAAATACCCCAGCTTAAGAAATAAAATTCACTTCTGCGTCATGAAAAAACTGTGCTGCTGTAGGGCACGCGGACTTAAATTTGAATTCCATTGAATTCCATTAAAAAATATCCATTGAATTTTATAAAAAAAATACAGGAGCCTGGTTCTCAACGTTGAGTAATCGGGCTCCCTCAAACTTCAAATCACAAAACAAATTTCACTAGCCCATAGCGACAGTGAACACTGCTCCATCAAATTTTTTTTTCTAGATGTAAAATTTCATTGTACGGCTCTTTCAGAGTCGGTTGATATACCTCTGATAGCAAGACACGCATTTCCTGCCTTGAAAATTGGACGAATACTCGGAATTGAGCGCAGACGTTACATTAACCAGTGTTTACAGCGCAAAGTACACGTAAAGTGGGCTGAAGAATCCGCTATTAAATACGTCCAGCCTGCATGCCCATCAAACATTTGAGCTCAAACGCGACCACTCCATGATTGCTCTACCCAACAATATCGACTGAGAGATTGATCTAGAAGGAGATCGGAAGGCCGAAAGGAGGAAACGCTTTGAGAACCGGATCTTGCTCAAGTCCCTCCCATTATGTTCAGCGTTGTTGAACAAAGGAAATCCTTTAATCTCCGCCCTGTCCGAAGCCCGCCTGGATGGTCTCCGTCACGCGAAAGGTGAAAATCCCGCCCGAACAGACAGGCCCTGCTTCGACCAGCAGCCGAGCCGAAAGGGTTGGGGAAGCGGGGCCACTTTTGCGCGAGAAATGGCTGGGCCGTTTCGGTGTGATTAGAAATCTATTATTCAGCGCAGGGGTTGCCATTGTATTGGGGCCTGTCTTCTCGCGAAGAAAGATTACAGGCGTCTGTGGTGGCGGAAAAGACGAGAATGGAATGCTGGGTCGGCGGTTAATAGGGAAGCTCCATTAGGCGGCCCGAAGGTATCCCCTTCGTTCACCCAGAATTCATTACGTCATTGGCTCCCTTCTATAGAAGACGCATATGGGAGAGTAGTATGTTCATTAGGGAAGCACTGCGCGATCCATATTCTTCACTGGGACGACGTATGCTTTGAGCGGCTACTGAGTTCTTTGGTACTCAATGCACAGCGTTGCCGCAATATGCTGCAACTTCCTAAAAAAGAATAGATATGAAAGAACACTTGAAGAACTCTAGAAGATTATATGAGACGCGAAGCAATCAAGACGAGGAAAATATTTAAAAAAAAACCAATTCTTTTTTTCTTGGACAGCGGAAAGTTTGGTTATAGCAGCTGTCGTAGAAATCCGTAGCCATCAGAAGCCAATCCAAGAACTAAGCGAAGACCAGAGGGAGGAGAAGATTTGGAGTAGAAAACATTTATTGTCAGCTTTGATCCCTATGCGGGCGCTATACTAGATTGCCTCGAGCCCATAGTTCTCGGCGATCTTGTGAGCCCACTCAGTGGCCCGGACTTGTGTCAACGGGTCTGAGCTGGCCAGTATTGCCTCCCACCGTTCTAGAGAAGGGACTGGTAGTAGGTCCGCCGGTGGCGGCGTCTTTTTGCAGCCCCATAGATTGTGATCGTATCCGGCTATCTCGCCGCATTCTTTGCAAGTTGGATTGTATTGTGTTGGGTACACGTGAGCTAGTTTTGACGGGCTAAAAAAGGCTCGCGTCTGGAGCCGACTCCACGTTACCTCCTGCCTTTTGTCGAGCTTCTTGTCTGGTGACGGATATATCCTCCTTTCCAGTTTAAAGTGATTAATGTAGTCGTGAAAGGATATGAATGCATCTCTCGTGAAATTGGGGGACTCAACCTGGCTCACTGCTCGGCTGACATAACCTCGAGCTATACTGTGAGCCAACTCATTTCCCCTATTCCCGAGTCTGCCGGCACGCATATTAGTTCCACCTCTCTTTGGTTCCAGTCTTTATGCCTTAGGATTCGTTCTGTCTCCTTGGAGATCATATCCCTCGCTAAATTGTTTATAGCGACTTTGGAGTCGCTAATTATGGTGACTGCTTTGGTGTTGACCATTGCCATGACGATAGCCACCTCCTCCGCTGTCCCCGAGTTCTTTGTTTTAGCCGAACCGGCCATAAATGTTTCACCCGAGTCGTTCACGCCCACGACCACAAAGGAGTCGCCTTCCTCGTATTCCGCCGCGTCTACGTAGGCAGGGTATTCTGAGCCTTCTTACTTGGCTTCAAGGGCCTTTGCTCTTTCTTGCTCGCCTCCTGCCTTCGTGAAAAGCAGGGTGCATGTTTTTTTGAAGCGGTTTAATAGTGAGTGAGTCCCTCACTTCATTCGGTAAGTTTGCCTGCACGTTTTTTTTTTCGGGATTCTATCACGTAGTCCCAGGTTGGCCAGGATCTTGCATCCCGTATGTGTGGTGGCGAGCCGTCAATTAGATGTGCCTCGTACAGTTCCGGAGAAGAGATGAAAGAAGACAGAAGCTAAGCCAAGAGACAGAAGAAGAAAAGGCAAGATAAATAAGAAGACAAAGAAGAGGGTGGTATAACTAAAGTCTGTTCTAGTTCAATAAATCCGCAAGTTAAGCCAACCCTAGCCATGAGGAAAAGAAGAAAGAGAAAGGTGAAGCAGAAAGGAAAGACGATAAAGGAAAAGTGAAGAAGAAAAGAAACGAAATAAAGAAGGTGAAGAAATAAGAAGAGAAAAAGAAGACACAAGTAAAGCAAGGATAGAGAAGGAAAAGAAGAAAAGAGAAAGCAGAAGGAGAACAATAGCAGAAAAGAAATATACAGAAGCAAAGCCATGCCAAGCCAAAAGAGAGAAAAACGAGAAGAGGAGGTTGGGCAGGAAGAAGAAGCAGAGAACGAAGAGGAAGAAGCAAAGAAGTGAGAGAATGAGAAGAAGAGAACAAAAAACATGTTGTGAGGCAAACAACAACTACAAAAGAGGGGAGAGAATGGATGCACATCAAACCTCTCACCAAATGTTTTTATTAAGTCGTAAACTAATTTACAGAGCCTTATTTTCTAGTGCGTGTTGTTCCTCACTGTGCCGCATGAAACATGTTTCACTAAATTTCGTAGAGCCTTGATATAATGGAGTAAAATATGAGTTGTAGATATACAGGGCATGAGCTGTTGATTGTTTCAAATCATAGGATGAATTCAAGGTATAGCTTTATTAAAAATAGATCGAGGCGGAGGCATTCGCTTCGGATCTGTAGTTAACAAGTTGTGCTGCCCTCGATTACTTGACAAAATATATCATGTGAACATTATGGACACTCCTTCCAGTTCATCTTGTTTTTAATTTAATACATCTCATATATATAGCCCCCCACGTTTTGGCTGTGGCAGACACGAAGGGCTTCAATTAAGAACTTTCCAGTAGTTTCAGGCACAGCTCCTCACATATGAGTTGACTCCGGAGGCTCATTCTTGTTTTCATTAATTAAGTCCTCCAACTAGACGACTAATATCAACGTCCTTGAATACATGCACTGGTTACTGATATGAAGATGATAATTTGAGATACGACACACCTCGAGCGTGCTCAAGAATTTCACGAAACCCTCGATAAATTCATCGGCTTACATTGTTCTTCGCATTAGATTTTGTATGAATGAGAACGTGCCCTGACTGAGCCTTTTTGATTCATTTCGGGAGGGGGGGGGGAGGCAGCAAGAGCGCCAAAGATAACAGCATTACAAATGGTTGTCAGGCACACGTTGTTAGGTTATTAGCTTGGATACGCAAAAAAAACCTGTAAAAATCTTGAAGACAAACACGGCGGATGCGATAACGCTTGGGTATTGTGAGGAGTTCCGGGTTTATCTTAACGCGCCATCAACGTTCTCCAGCATCGTGATAGCCGCTTCGCCCGCGCGTTTCTGCCAGATAAGGCTCTCTTCCGTGAGCGCCCAAGTTTCCTGCCATCAGAGTAAGAAAAGGCTGCACATTTTTCGCCGTGAACAAAAACAGGTTGTCCGCATTCTCTGCGAGGCTTGCTTGGCCGGAGCTCTGCGTAGCTCCGAAGCCGCGAGGTTGAATGTCAGACCCCAAAGTAGCAAAGTACGGCCTAGGAACCAAGGGAAACTTTGTCTGTAGCCTTTGCCAAAGCATCTCGAGATTAGAGAGTGCGTTTCCCGGAATTGGTTTCGCGCGGGAAATACAAAATGTTCAACAGCAGCGCATGACAAAAGCGCGTGTTTCCTAGCGGCGGTGTTTTTTTTTCTGGATTTATTCCTACGTTGCAGCTACTTCTCTTGAATTTTCTTTCTTATACTCTTGCTATGGCCGCGGTTAACAGTACCCGCTTTTCTCGAGAATGTTCTTTTCCGGATAAACCTTGGTGGAATGGTTTTCCAGAAAGCTCGCGTTCGTGCTCGTCATGCTTTGAGCCAAGAGCAGCCAGTGAAGAAGTCGCCAGTGAGCAGCCCGAATGTCGCATAACGCAGCTGTCCTTGCTTGTTAGAACGAACTGTTTACTACGTATATACTACTTACATATTTATTTATTTTTACTCTCAGGGCCTGTACAGGCATTGCAGAGGGGAGGGGGCAGGAAAATTTAGGGAAAACAATGTTAGAACAAAGAACTGGTACACAAAAGATTAATTCTGTATATACACTGTTAGCTAAGGCAATAAATACATTAGTGCTGAACAAAACTCAGAGTTTACACAACGCTAGGTAAAGCTTTACGGAAGTTAATCATGTCAGTAACAGATACAATTTTATTGGGAAGATTGTTCCATTCTTTAGAAGTACGAGGAACAATTAAGTGTAAGAAAGAAACTGTTTTGCATAAGAGAATGGCAACATTGTGGGGATGGTCATTGCGACGCGATATGTAATAGGGTCTATGAAAGAAATTATTGTGTAGGCTGGAATGATAACATACCTTGCGAAATAGGCTTAGCCGACAAACCTTTCGTGTTTACAGCGAGCTAAAATGTGTATTTTTAAAAGAAACCTTTTTATTCATCACCGGTATCGCGACCAGTAGCCTCAGGTTTTTTGTTGAGCACGGCTCAGCGGAATAACGATTTTTGGTTGCCACGAATGTTTTATTGCACTTAGAGCGGAACCGAATTTTCAGATTTCCAAACGGTAGGCAAAAGTGACCTTACAATGTTTGGTTAATCTTAGCTTCTTAGTTCCGTTTTGCTTATTTCAAAACCCATTTAGAAGCTCTAGTTTGCCCCAAAATAAATGAGCTTGCTACCCAAACGAAGTAAACGACAGTAACTTGAACACGGTGACAAACGGTTACCGAGTTTGCTCAACAGGCATTAGAGTTTTAGTTATTGAAGAAATAGCTTTCTCCCGTCATACTGCAAATTACCCCCCCCCCCCCCCCTCCCCGCCGGAAATCGATTTTAAGTAGTCTTCGTGAAACTGTTCAACTACTGGGAATTCTTGTTGCCGGAAGTTGTCGCGTATAAAAATTTTCTATCTTCATTACCATACCTTATTGATGCATACGGCGTTTGTTTCGTCGGCAGCATTTCTTGCTCTTTTGTAATATAAACTTAATGTATGCCCCATTTGCTTCAACTGTCGGTGCAAAAACCAAACTACCTCCATAGTTTTAAAGAGGACAAAGCGGTGCTCAATTTACCCTGAAACGACATCACTGAAACCTGCATTCCCTTGCGTATACAAAGTGCTTGTACTTATGTTAATGTGGCATAAACTGCATGAAACGCATTAGCTTAGGTTGAACGTACGGAAGGAGTGAGCGCAGAGTCTATGTTTACGTCGGCCCAGTCAAGGTAGTTAGCGAGGCAGGAAGCGAGGCAGGAGTTCTGAGTACCAACGCAATAATCGTTACCAGCTTCAGAGCCGCACAACCTTCCTTTTACGCCCTTTCCCTTCATTCAAGCGTCTTATTTGCGGTGGCTCATATGAGTGCAGAACATGAAGAGGCGTATTTGGGAAGAGCTCTTTGAAATTAAAGGGCTCTTGCTTTATTCATACCCGGGATTCTAGTAACATTTCAGTGAATTTGCAATGGCTGCTCGCTTAGTTGATTGTTTCGAGCACACTCAACTACCAAACTATTATTTTGACTAATAAAACTAGGGCTATTTGAACCGATTAAGTAAGTGGTACTTCCTTTAGTTGCAATAGATTTAAAAGCCTCATCAGGGAAATAAAATGTATCCTCGGTCATAAAATTTGCCCATTGGCCGGATGGAAGTGAAGTCACCAGACAGGAGATTTCCCATTGGCTGGAGGGAGTGACGCCCCTAGAGCTGATTATGCCCATTGGCTGGAGGAAGTTACGTCGCCACAGCGGATGATTCCCATTGGCTGGATGGAAGCGATGTAACTTTTTGTCTGGTGACGTCACCAGATTGGAGGTTACGTCGCTTTAAAGTAAAGGCATCAAGAGCTTCTAATTCCATCGCGTTGCCAACACTTAAGGTAATTCGGTGTCCCTGTGATTTTTTTCTCTTGCGCATGTATTTAGCATCAGTATTTGCATGCAGACATCGTCGCCTCTATCTCCGATTCTCTTTTCTCTAACTATGAGTCTTCCAAACTAAGGCTTTCTAAAATATCGAAGTAAGCTAATATCACTTGAAGCTATAGCGGCAACTATAACTTAACGCCTGCATAACGGAAACGTGAGCAATGCCTACTTTTTCGAGAATGTCTGAAAATTCTTACTTTCACCTGCTCTCTATCAGTGCGTCTCGATATTCCTCATTTTAATGCTAATTGCAAAGCGTAAAAGCAGGCCAGCTATTTTTCATTGGACGCACAAAACAGCGCACTCCCGCGCACACTGTACTCCATTTCAAGAATGGCCATCGTCATTCAAGCTCACAGCCCCTACTTTCTGTGTCTGTTATCACGTTTATTTTTTCTGCGTTTCAGATTTCATTTGTGAATCCCGCTATCTGGACGTTGAACGAAAACACTGTCTTCTAGCTAGCGCGCTCGAGCCACATTACAGGAGAGGCCATTAGAAGAAATCGAGTGCGGATTAAGTGCCTTCATTTGCTGGTTCATTTCTCTCCCGCTGTTTTTGCCCCCCCCCCCGCTCTTTTTTGTTCTTTTTGAATCGTGCTGGCTCAGTTCATCGCTGCTGTTCTCCATCCAGCTCTTCCCACGCGAGACCCCCCCCCCCCCCCCTCTCCCCAGCGAAATGAACTCATTACTTTAACTGAACACCAACGCGCCAGGGACTAGAGCTAAACGCTCTATTCCAGAGCACGCATAGGAACAGAATGCAGAAGCTTCCAACAAAAACGGCCGCTCAGTGTGTTTATATGTATGGCGGCGTTTTCGAAGTAACGCCAGTTTATCCTTAATCGTCTTAATCCGATGAGCCGCGGAGGCGTGCTGAAAAGAAGCGCGTTCTTTTCTATATGCGTGTTTGTTCCAGACCTTATATTACCTTAATGTCTAAGTTTCGAGCCCGTGTGGGCAATCAGGCTTCTCTTCCATCGAAGGCTGCCGATGAAGGCAGTGTCTACGCCGTATCGCCTTCATGATTATGTGGAGTATTACCCACCGCATAGCTCAGGTGAAGGCTGCAAAACGACATTGACTAGCCTAGAAAATTGTTGCGCTTGATTAACGTGGACGTACACGATCAACACCAGACACGATGGAGTGATGAAAGCCCCCCCCCCCCCCCCCCCCCCTCCTTGCACAGTGCACCTGGTATGAGAAGACTTTCTGCAACAATGTGAATACTAGACACGTTGGCTCATTTATCACGAGTTTCGGGTGCTGACCGCGAAGTCGCAGGACTTCATGACTTCGGCCGCATGTCGATAGTGGCCTGGTGAAGAGGAGCCCTTGTGACGTTAGCGGACCGGAAGTGGATTCACTTCCGGCAAAGGAATACACAGCTTCTAATGTTATCGCAATGGCAACACATAATTTAGTGTCTCTATGAATGTTTTAGTACAGCACTTAACAAAATGAACAACGGTACGCTAGCTGTTAGCCGAGGCGCCGACTAGAGGACTTCTTTTTGTCTTGGCAAAGGCAAACCTTTAAGTCAAGCCGCTGACAAGCGGAGTGATTGTTTGCCGGTGTTGCTCATTTTCTTTCTTGTGTTTCAAAGAGTGCCTGCACCTTAGTTCATTTTTCTTCCTTTTAATACACGGGAAACCATATTAAGTTCGCCGTTGTTCGTGGGCGAAGTAACATCCGGAGATATGTGTTACGCAGGAACAAGAAAACCAATCCAAAACCGTGAATTTCGATTTAGTTGGCGCAGTTTACCGCCCTCGAGAAGTTGCTTATGTCCCTAAAGATAGCTGTTTAGGGGTAGTCCCCTAAATGAGGTGCATCTGCTGTACCATGCCGTAGCTCAGAACTCCGACCTTTAAGCACTAGGCAATTAGAAAGTTATCCAAATATAGATGAACTATAAAATTGGAGTGCGTTTTGAAAAACGCTTTCTCAAGAATTCGCCAGTTTCCATTAAAGTGTTCAAAGTACATTCTGGGGCAAGAACAATTTTGGGTTGGAGTATGGGACCATGGTTCTCACTTTTTTGTTTCACGGATGGGAAAATGTGAGGAAGGTATTACGCATTGAGTGCAATGCTGTAAACAAAAGTAGGCATGTTTTCTTGAAATGCATCATTTTTTAAAGTCTGAGCTCATTTTGTTAAAAACTATGCAGTTGTGATGTCTAATATAAAAATATTATATCTACCTTTTTATGCGTTAAGAACCATGTATTATATCTCTATAAAGCGGAGCGCCTAGGCAGAAACGCAGCACTGGAACTTGGTGATGGGTTTAGCCGCACCTGAATTATCCAACACAGAGACTGCCGCATAAGTTTACTGAATGCGAGTACTAATGCGGCTGAACTAAGCCACTGTGCTAATTCATACTGATTAAATGCTACGCACGTTTATTATCACTTCACACTCTATATCACGAGGCAGTGTTGAATTGATGAATGATGTTGTCAGTGATTACCTTATTATCAGCAAATTTTTTTGTAGGCGCTGCAAACCACGTCATATTTTGTGGGTGGTTCTAGGTATGGTGTCTGCGGCGATATGCTAGCAGCATTATGTGGTGCAAATGTAAAATAATTTAGGCGGCCATGGGTTTAAAAAGCCGCCAAAGAATATATGTGGCTTTAAGACCCGCGATACAACAATAGTGAATCAGGCGTACAGTTGCATTACGTTGCCAAACCGGAAGTTCTGACACAGTGCGATGAAAGCTGTGATGCAGTGCCGTATTATGTTTATGTCTTAGCTTCCGACAGCAGTAGTGCATACAATTCGGCGAGTGCATAAAGACCGAGCACTGGGCGCTGTCAGAATTTGTAACAGTGCCTGTGGTGCTTGTGCCTTTTAAAACTTGTGGAGCATAGAACCTGTCAAAAACTAACTTTCCTTACTGCTTTTAGGCAGTGCTAATCATCGAGGAATGAACTGTTCAAGTCACTCAGGGAAGTGCACAGCGCGCCATCTGGTCCGTGGCAGCATGCTTAGTGTGTATTGAAACACAAGCTTTTTCGTGGTTTCCGCGTTGCGAAAGTTTCTTTACACACCTATACGTGCTGATCACAAGTCATGCAAGTCTATAAGCTTCATCCCAGCAGTGCAAAACTGCCCACGTGTAGCAAGTAGCAAGTCTATGAACCGTTCTCAAAGCAGTACGCTTTTAGGTAGCCGACGTGCATCTTAGATAAAATTGTTTGTTACTCGTCCGAAGAAAGGTGGTTCTGGCAATGTCTACGACAGGGTAGTCGCTTAAAACTTGCCGACTAAATCAGTAGTTATATAGCGTGTACATTGACTATGTGAACTTTATCATTATGTTCCCGTGAAATGTTTGTTCAATTAGCTTGTGAATTACACAGATTTTTTTGCGTGTGTTTCTGACCCTAGTTTGCATGCTGTAAGCTACCAAAGAATGGCAACTGTTGAGCATCCTCCCATTGTTATTATAGCAAGAGCGACGAACGCCTGGTGCCGGTGTGACCGCAATGTAGAACGTCGCGTCTACCACTCAGTACGACGCACTTGTAGACGTGTCCTTCTTTTCAGTCGGGCAAGGTTATGACCAGTGATGGCATATTATGTCCACAATGCTTCCGGCGCAACAGGCCCGCATGCTATTTTGATAGCAAATGGTGAGGATTTGAAAAAGGCGCACAAAATTTCCCTGAATTTGGTTAAAGACAATTTGACAAACTTTTTGTTGACGCTCCCAAAGAGCTCAACTAAGACTATGCTACGCACCATATACGTCAAGAACTCCGCCATAAACAAAAAGTGCTGAATTCAACCACGCAAATAACATCAAGGGGAGTTATTCCTGGAATAAAACATATAAAATACAAGAACATTTTGAGAACGCGATATCGCTCTTGTGTGGCACTGTGTTTGAAAATAGGTTTTTTTCTATCGAAATGAAAATAGTTTTACTCTGAGAAAACTCTTCGAAGAAAGAAAGCACTACTCGAACGGTTTTGTTTCTTTGTCTCCAGGAAACATAAAAACCCACTCAAAAGTATCGATTAACGGGATAAAAAGTAAGCCTTAAAATAGGAAGCACCCGAGGACTGTGAATAGACGTGCAGTTTAAAATGAAAGCCTGTATTCCTAAGTGATGAGCACCATTATCGTTTAATCATAACAAAACCGACGTTTAATTGCTTTTTGTATTTCTATATTGAGTAACTCTGTTAGAACAACAATTCATCTTAATGACGTGAAATCGATACTGACGTTTCTTCGTGTGCGGTGAGCGGCAGTGTTTTCAGTGAGAAAAGAGAGTACACTTATACATGTTATTTAACTGAAGCGAAAATATCTTGTGACGTAACAATCAATTAAGTGGGTTCCAAATGCCCTTCAATGATCACATTGTTGTTTGCATGCTGTTTTATGATTTGTCAAGAGACTAAGACAGCAAAAATGGGAGTGAAAGAAGAAATAAAGAAAGAGGTGCTGTAGTGGAGGGCTCCGGAATAATTTCTACCACCTGGGAATCTTTAACGTCAGGGAACGTTATAGTTCCCTAGGTGGTCGGGGTTCAGGTGTCCAACGATATATTAGACAGATACTGTGTCATTTTCTTTCCCACAAAACCAATTATTATTATTATTAAAAAATCTGCAAATTGCGAATCGACCCGCCACGGCGAGACCTACTACGCACGCGTAGGGACGGTGCGTACTATTTGAATATCTATAATGGCTACCTGTCCAAGACCGTGAAAGACATATTGATACCAGAAATAGTTATACCAACTAGGCCAAGAGTTAACTCCTTCGAACAGTCATGGACACCATAAAAGGACCAGAATTATGACGGACGAGAAACAGGCAACTTGCGATTGATTCATTAAACCGCAGGTGTGAAAATTTATACTCTTTTGCTCCACGAATGCAATAAGACAAAATCCTTCATCTAGACAGACACCACCGACCGAGTTTCGGCAAATGAAATACAAACTGTAACAAAAAAAGTAAGCATCTCTCATTGCCAATGCACTAACCTTGATGATCATCAGTTGTGTCCGTACCGAAGCTCTAGTTATTAGGCCTGAGAACTTTCGCCTTACGAATAAAATAAAACAAATTCCGCAGACAAGACAGACACCAACGACCCAGTTCCGGCAAATGAATTACAAACTGTAGCAAGCAAACAAAAAATATCTCGTTGCAATTGAACTAACATTGATAAACATCACTCGTATTCGTGCAGTCATTAGGCCTGGGAAACTTAATTGTGTGAAAGACTGCATCGCGGTTTAGTCGTTTGAAGGCAAAGCGGCATGCACATGAATACGCCAAAGGGAGGCAGCGTTTGCTTCAAGAAATCCTCATTCGTCTAGAGTCCTACGCCGTTCTCGACGCGGACGCGTCACGTAGATTCTTTGTCGTTCTCTATAACTTAGTTATCAGAAAGTGGGTCGCCGTTCGAAATAGCCGACTCATTTTGCCACCAAAGAAAATAAAGAAAATTGCGAAAGCGAAAGTAATTACACTCCCTTGCGTCGAAACATTTATGAACCCCTGAGTGTGTGTCATTTAGCATCGTCAACAAGCCCGTCTAACTTCGCTGTCGCATGCGCGGCGTCCTTTGTTCGACAGGGGCACTTCATCTTCCGGGACGGTTGCGGCGGTTGCGCTTAAAAATTTACGTCCACCAGCCGCTGGTTTTGGTCCTTCCTAAATCTTGCGGCTTGGCTTCGCGGCTGAAAAACTGTTGCTTCGTGACCGAGCCCTATTTGAGCCAAGCCGTTTTTATTTCTTTTTACCCGTCAGCTAAATGAAACCGGCTCCCGTCGAATAAGGGCTGCTACATTCAGGTCACGTGTCGCTTGTGTAATCTGGGATATTGCTACGCTTGGCTTGCGTCAGCATTAGTACAATCTAATTTTGCGACCGCACGTCTGGGGGAAACTTTGCTGCGTAAGCAGACTCTACTATGCTTTTTTTGTTTTTCAAACATCATCTCGCGTCACTACTACAGCACTCCTCGCAATAACGAGGTTCCGAACACCGAAAAGAAACGGTTCTCATTTTAGATGCCCGTCCAGCTTTTTCACGACAGTGGACATGCCATCATTCGTTAGAGGTGAGCTCGGGAATCATTGTGCATTTCAAGGGAAAGAATGTTCTTTTGCTTCAAGTATTTCTCGCAGGGATTTCCAGTATAGCGATTATGGGTGTGGTGCCAAAAAAAGACGTCGTTGGTAGAGCTAAACCTCTCAAAAGAATGAAATGGTTTGCAAAACCTTATTTCCGCCACCGAGCGATGTCAGCAGTATGATCAGTAAAAAAGCATGTAGCACTTGAACAAAAGTTTTTCCTCTAACACAGTAAGACAATTCGTCTTGTTGGTACGGCGTCAAAGAGATGAGAATGCGCTGTCATTTGTACGAGGACTACTCAACGAAAGTAATGCCCTCTTCAAAGCTATACTATTTGACCACTTACGCTCATCCTACATATCCGCAGCGGCATAAAATAGACGAAGAACACGCAGAATACAAAGAGTACCGGTTGAAATAGTGACGTCACTGCAAATTATGCAGCTATATACAGGTGGTCGAAACATATCCGAAACCATATACGTTCTCCGGAATGCCTCTTAGCTGACACTGCAGATTCGTCACGCGAAAGATCCTTCAGTCAGTCAATAAACGACCGCCTGGTCTGCAGAAGTTTAAGCTCAACCTCCCCAGTATAGAGCACTTGCGTGCTTTCGTCCTCACGTAAAAACCCCAAGTATACGTTGTGTTCAAAACGGTGGGTTTATTTCCCAAAACCCACTTGATTTACTTGGGTACAATGATTTTTGGAGTGCAACCCTTAAGCACCCGTTCGTGGGTGGAGCCGCATCACCGTTGGTGTAATTAAGCCACACCATTAATAAATGAATAACTGTAAACAATGCCGCTCCTTGGAGTCACACCCGCGGCGCCGCGAACAGATGAGCTCCACTGGCCACCGCACGAGATCACTATGGTGTCGCCGCAGCCGATGTAGCCCGGTATTAAGCTGCAACATTCTCTCGCGCTGTGGATTGCACGTCGTCCTCACCTTCAACTAATACAACTATCGAACTAATACCGTCGCCAGACGTGCCGAAGACCCAGCCAAGCAAAACAATGAGCCTACAGAGCCTGAGACACCGACGGTGGTCGCGGTGGTGAAAAGTATTTATTGGATAAATGTGCAGAGAAGAGTTCGGGGGCTTCCCTAGAGGGAAGTCTCGTTACATACTAGGGGGAGTCCCAAGTCCGGGACCCCTTTGGAAGAAGGCACCGTCCGCGCCCTCTGGACCAATGCCCGCTGGGCATGGAGATATGCCCTTTCCCAACACCCCTTTATATTTCCCAAGGACACAGCCCTTGCCCCAAACCGCCACACTACACTGACGGAGCTGGGCTAAAATTTTGCATTAGGGAGAATACCCGCCGCGGTGGCTCAGTGGTTAGAGCGCCTGGCTACTGATCCGGGGCACCCGGGTTCGAACCCGACCGCGGCGGCAGCGTATTGATGGAAGCGAAAAGCAAAGGCGCCCGTGTGCTGCGCAATGTCAGTGCACGTTAAAGATCCCCAGGTGGTCGAAATTATTCCAGAGCCCTCAACTACGGCGCCTCCTTCTTCCTTTCTTCTTTCAGTCTCTCCTTTATTCCTTCCCTTACGGCGCGGTTGAGGTGTCCGCCGAGATGTGATACCGCTAGATATTGCGCCATTTTCTTTCGTGAACAACCAATTAATTAAGAATCCTAATCGTTCTTACAATTTTTAAAGAAGTACTCTTGCCTTCACGACCTCAGTCGTGAGCTTCCAACGATCCAGTCCTCTTTTGCAAGCGCTCTCGGCAATCCGGCTGCAGAGGTCTCAGGCCGGAGTCTCTCTCAAGAGATCCCTTGCGCCAACAGCCACCTGTTCGCCACAGCAGAGTCAGGGAATTGATGTTTTCTCCCCGTCTCACTTAGGTGGAAAGTGGGCTACTCGAGCGTGCGAACGTGCTACGCGCTGGAACACCGGGCGCCGTGTTCGCGGGGAAGCCGCCAACTAGATAAAAGCCATCGATCGTCTTCAGCCGAAACCATGGCAACAGCCATACATAAATGCAACGCTTTATGCGCCATGAGGGAAAAAGCGTCTACCGTGCATCCCTCCGCTGCGCGGCCGCAATGGTAAAACAATGCGGCGACTTGAGGAACAGGAGTAGACCGTGAGTTTAGAAGTAAATCCTATATGCGAGGTTACCCGCCGCGGTGGCTCAGTGGTCAAATACCGCGACTGCTGGGAAAGAGGTTCCGGCAGAGAATCCCGCTGACATTCTGATGGAGGAGAATGCAAAACGCCCGTACCCTGTGCGATGTCAGTGCACGTCAACGAAAAAAAAACCCAATGCGGTCGAAATATTTCGGGAACTCTACAGTTCCTTTTCCTAGCTTCTTTCACTGCTGCCTTCGTCCCTCAACTAACGGCGTGATTCGGGCATCCGCACTGAGAGTTAGTGCGCTTTTTGTTTCCTCGTAAAACGTCTCCTTCCTTCTAGCTATGTGTGGTTTGCTTTCGTGCAGAAGCTGCACGGCTCAAGAGTTACCCGGTAGGTCATGGTGCCATTCGATGTTAGGACGCTGCAGAGAGTGATGGAGCGCACACGCTGCCAAGCATTCTTAACCGCTTCCACTCGGAAGACGTGAATGTGGAAAGGCTTAAAAACAATCGCATTTTACTTATATTGTCATGTCATAGCGAACATTTGTGATGTGAAGTGAAATAATCAATGTGGATAAGTTTTTCATTTCATGGAAATTATTATTGTCCTCGCATTAGAGAGATGCGTTGCGTATGTATGTCTCTCTTCCACGTATATTTGTCCCAATCTTTTATTTTTATATTTCTTTTTTTTTCTCTGTAAACAACGATTGTTCTTTGCCTGGTGCTTTTGTAAACTTCTAGGGTTCGAAACCTGTAGTCTTGTATGCAGTATTTAATCTTCTTGTTTCTGTAATCTTGTAACGGGATATATGAAAGCTGTTACTGTTGCTTTTGGGGGGATGGAGCGCTGTCAAATTGTGTTAAAACAGCTTTTTCTCCACCCTTCCTTTTCACTTTTTGTGTGGAATAAATAAATAAATGTTCAAATGCTCAACGTTAATGGACACAGAAAAAAGAATGTTTATAATTCACTCGATCGATCAGTAATAAGCTGTGTGAAATGCGAAGAATGGAAGACGGATTAGCTTAGATTTTTTTTTCGCTTCGGACATTTTCCGTGCGGCTTAGCAAGAGGCTGACGATAAGCTAAAGTAAGGTCGTGGAGCCTATTCTCTTCAAGAAACCTTAACAGGCTGCTGCACTTAGCATTGCCCGCTAACCTCAAGGGCAAGTGTTCCTCTCTTGCAGCCCTAAACCCAACTTCTAGCAATCGTCTTGATCTTGAGTCCTGCGTTCCTGGGCAGGTCCACAAAATATGCCGAAGATCAACCTCAACGGCCGGCGGGGAACACTTGAGACATGCGCTGAGCACTGTATCTTCTTGAGAGCCCCAACGGCACGTCAACGACGGGGTAAAGGCCGCCCCAGCCCTTGTCTTTCTAAGGGATACCTCCTCCCTAAGGGATGAGGGAGGTGGTAGGAGCACGGAGGAATCAAATGACGTGTACTTATCCTTATAGAGGACGTCAATATGGGAAGAGTGGAGCGGAGGTCACAAGGGAGGCCAGTGAGCGAGGAATTCGTATTTGGGGTTTGGGGTGTAAGGTCGTCTGTGTTTCTTTTGTTCCTTTGGTGAACGTTCTGATTATCTTCGTGAGTCCAATATATCTGAATGCGTTTATTTATTTTCATATTGAAGCATGTACCTCCTGAGTAATGGTTAGTCACGAAGTGATTTACTTTTTCTCTCGTCTGTTTCGTTTCATTTATCCGCGTTTTCAAGTATAAGCCAGGGTAGCTCAGCTAATCCAAGTGGTCACAGACCTATTCACGAATTACCTGACCTACCCGGCCCTACACTTGAAGAGGCAGAAATATATACAAAAATGTCCTATGGCCGGCTATAGACATTTCGCCCAAATAGCTATAAACCTTTCCTATTTCCTATTTCTGTCTATAGCTGTAGATACAGGATGATATATTTTTCTATAGAGAGCTTAAGACAGTTGTATGGTTCCAAAGCTATAGCTTTAGTGGCATAGATTTTTGAACAGCTGGCAATAAGCACCTCTGTGTGTGCTTATAGACGTTCATAAAAGGCCATTGACGGACATAGCTTTTTCCATAGACGCCCATAGGACGTTTTTGTGTGTATGAAGCGAAGCAGGTGAGAGAAAAAGTCAAGCATGTCGTGTCTAGATGTTACAGTCGATAAGGGGCAATGTTGCTAGTAAGCACTTATAGAAAGGAAGAAGAACGTCATAAAATATAAGATCAAGATAGCGGGGACAAGAGACGAAGTCGATATATAGCTGATGAACAGACTGTCGCAAAGGTTCCCCAGGGCGAGGCGCCGTGACCATTCGAATAGGAGGCGCAGCAATCGATGGCTGGTTTTCCGATCGAGGATGTCAAAGCAGAATTTTGCTACCGCCCTCGAGCTCCGGGGAGCAAATTAATGGGCTCGTTTCACTAACATCCTCCACTTGTGACCACATTTCGACTACCAGCGAGCTGGTCTAACAAAAAAGCTTTTCGGAGCACCTCAAGCGTAGACTGCTCATTAGCGGGAAGTCCGCAATGGCCATGATAGCCTAGCCTGCAAGCCCACCATGGGTTTGGACGCGGGTCAATCGCAACCTTTTCTCACAGATACCTTTCGTCCAGGTGCTTCGGGACAAACCTTAGCAGCTGAAGCTGCTATCCAAAGGAGCGCTTGGGCAGAGAAAATGTTGCATTGTCCCTGGTAGGCCTAGTGGGGAACAGTCGGGACTCCTCTGATAGGAATAAAGCGCCGATGATATTGAGTCAAGGTTAAAACAGTTAGAAATTATAGGTAATACTTTCATGGACGTCTTGGTAAGTGAAAGCTCGCTTTTAGATAATGTAATGGTTGGCTGTACGTATATATGGATTGGTCAAGAAGCAGAAGCCTACCAAACCAGACAGAAGCTCATGAGATGAAACGAGAACTAGCCTCGATTCTTTTGGTTGGAATGCAGGTATTTTCGGCCAATGAGTCTCGCAAGGCAAGGGCGTTCCTATGAGTCTGCTTGTTAGTCTCTATTCGTTGTTTTGTGAATTATTGATTGATGTACCTTGTAACATAATCCACACAGTTGGCGGAGAAAATTGGGATGTCTTCGAAAAATAGATGAGGATCGCGCAGGAACCATGTCACAATTTATATAGATGATCATATGTATGGTCAGAGCTGTTAGTCGCCAGACGTGCCCTTGCAGGCAAGTGTATGTAAAGAACACGGCGTAATTGGTCATAACATTGAGACATTCAAGCCAAGAGGGAGATCAGGTGGTCAAGTATGCACATTACCTTATATTAAGCAAACGCTGGAGGAAACAGGTGAATGTTTCCTTTGATGAACGATGTTGTGCCTACCTTTTGTGACAGCGCTAGCTCCGTCAGGTACCTTCTCTTACATAAGCGGCCTCATTGCCGTAATGTTTCATAACCAAAAAGTTGTCAGACTATCTCCCCTTCCTCAAAATAAAGCAGCCCTAGCGTTAACACTACTGCGCCTCGCCCTCGGCCCTGATGAGTGCACCAGCTCTCTGCTTACCTCCATTATAGAAATAAAGATTAAATCCTCTAGAGTGCCCATTAACCGGCACATAAGTTTCATACGACTTCAGGCTAAATGCTAAGCACTGTTGGCGGGCAAGAGGTGAACAAGGTAGTTTTTTGTCGCAGCAAGCTCGCAGCGGCGACCGCAACGCAAATGCATTCTGTAACGCCACTGCTGTCGAGAAAAAAAACGTCGCGAACACCTGTCGCCACAAAATCTAGCTTACCTCTGCTTGCCACAGAAAATGCTCCCCAAACATGCGTGAGCCATCAGCGGCGTGTGGGCTGTGGATTGAGCGGTCCTGGAAGCTGGTCATATGGCCGTGGTAGGACTGCGAGAAGGTGGGCTTATATGGTGGGGTGAAGTACGATGCAACGATCTTTTTTGTCATTTTCTCGGTTCAGAATTGGGAAAAAAGGCTTGCAGTTTTTTTTTTTTTACTGCGTCACTTACGACAGCCAGAGCCCTCCTCTCCTCCCTACGAAATCTTGTAGTCGTTGTTCGTACGCATGAAATGACGTCATTAGAGAGCAGCATCGCATGACTCATTACATCCTTTTACCATAGCGCGTAGAGCTACCGCTACAGCTTACCGCCGACCACGTCCGGCCCAGCGCACGCGCTGATTGGTCCTGACGCGGCAGGTTAGCACGATGTTGACGGGAGCGTGGCGCCAGCAAGCGTCCTCAGAGCGGCCTACGCATGCGCAGTGGTGGCTCGCGGTACGCGCTATGCTAGAAGCATCTTTCCAATGGCGACGTGAGCGCTGGGTCATGTGACACTCATGTAGCCGAGTTAAAACTCCTCTCACATTACGTGACTACATCTTCATTTCTCTTTAATTTCTTCCCAACCGCAGCGGTGGCCGAGTGGTTGAGCATCCGCCTCGCATGCGGGAGGTGCGGGGTTCGATCCCCAGTGCCGCCGGGTACCCACCGGTGATACAATGGGTGCAAGCTTTCTCCTGGACTGGTGATCGGCTTATTAAGGGTGGAATTCTTGGGAAATTAGTCTTTGAGGAATCGAAAATATCTTGTGCCATAGCGCTCTTTGGCTTCAGATGCCCTTGCGCCATAAATATCTATCATCATCATGTTTAATTTCCTTCATACTTAATAATAAAGGTGTTTGCAGAAAGGCTACTCACCATTCCTAATACCTTAGGAACGCGCATTTTTTTCTGTAAACTTGGACAGATAAGATGATCAAAAGTTATTCAGTGGAAACGGCAAAAAATGAACGAGGCAACAGCCATCTGCAACTTAATTCTTCGCCCACTTCCTACGCAGTGATTTCACGCTTTCTTGAGACATCGGAATTGCCGTGGGGGACTGTGGGGTTATTTTTACACGGCAAAGAAAAGTGCACAAGGCTGCTGGTGCTTCGTACGTTCCTGGCCTCTGTACACTTCGATACGAACGCATTACGTAGACGTTAGTGTTCTAGGGAGGCTAAAATACGCACTACCTGTATAGTTGTAATTGCATACGCTTATTTTTAGTCACTGCATATCCTTTGCCTTCCTCCCTCTATTCTAAAGATTGCAACATGTTCCGTAGCAGGACTCGACTGTGCCTTGTACACTAGTTTTTCATTCTGTTGTTTTTTTTTATTTCCTCGTCCATGATCCGGCCTCTCCAGCTTTTCCTGAATAAATACTTTTTGTTTATTTCTTTCTTCATGTTTTTGACTTTCCCCTGAGTACCGATATTAAGTTTAGCAATCCTAAAGCTCCTTTTGACCACGTTATTGTTTCGATTTTTTTCTTTATATGATGCCGTCTTTAGTGTAGAAGAAGAAATGGATTACCGATGGGAGCTTCGAGCATTACAATGTACGACTGCATCCTACCAATTATTTCCGAGCCTTCAAATGCAGCATAATTCATACTCTATAATCGGTTTACAAGGCTAAATTTTTGATTACTAGCCGCTTCATACTGCTTACACAGCAGGTACCATAACACATCAAAATTAAGGGAATCACAGACTGCTCATTAAGCCAAACTCGACGTAGAAGAATTATTAGCAGGGATTAGAAGATTGCGCGTGTTCTATTGTAATCTATGCCTCCTTTTTCGGTGCTTTTTCTACCCTCGAAGGCTTTCATGAATATGCCTTACAACGGTGAATCGTACGCGCCTCTCAAAGATGAAATGAATTCAGCAAGATTGTGATAAAAGCTCAGTGAATCAGCACTGATCCCTGTTAATTTGTACTCAAGAGGAGCCCTTTTAGTTTAGCTCTTTCCTCGACAGCTTTTTTGTTCTTGTCGTTCGCATCCGAGACAGTGAAGGCTGTTCTTTACTTTTTATCGCTGTTCCGTTTTATCTCGTTCGGCAAATCTTTCTCTATAAAGCCCAGGTGAAAAAATTGAGCCTGGGCTCATTATTTCTGTAACATTCTCATTCCATCCCGATCTCGTCGAGGGCTAATCGCGACTACAATTAGCTGCGTAATCCATTTCAGGACTTATCAGTGGACAGTACCATGATCTGATCCACACGGTTCCCTGATCTTCTGGGGTGCTCTTACATGTTCTGTAACTACTGCAAAAATACCAGAAAAATATCAGCGCGCGGGGGCGGGGGCTTAAGGAATAAAACAGGATTATTCTTCCTGGTTTCATTCTTTTCTTGCAAAGAGGCGATTTTTTGCGCCCGTCATTATAACCTGGTTGTGTAAGCCGTTTGCAAGCAATAGCGCTGAATTCCCTCATTATCAAAGATGACATTCGCTGCATTTAGCAATGCCGTTTTCTTGCTATAAAATATTAACCACTGCATGGTGCTGACCTTTTATTAATTTCATACTTACGCTCTGCAGGATTACAGTCCCTGCGTTCAAAGATCAGTGTCGTGGTAATATCAGTGCAAGCTAGCACATGCAGAGGTAATGCCGAAGAGTTATGTTGCAAAAATAATGTCCTTTTACATTCTTGCTTCCATGTCAAGGCTTATCTATTTGCATTGTTCTCATTTCTGTCGCTTAATACCCGCCTGGAGCAGGGTAGCCTAGCTTGGCCTCCTGAAGAATAAAATAGAAACGGCTGAAAAAACATAATTCCCAAACAGACTGTATCGACTTGTTAGACGTATGAACGTGAGCTTTGGAGAGCTTCTAACCTTAAGGATTTCTTCATTTCCTAGGATATCATTGACGCGGAATAGTAGTTTTACAGCGATAGCACTACCGGTGGTACTTAGCGTAAATGTCAGCATCATAAGTATGAAGCCTCCGCCCTCGACAAGATTCACCATGCCCCCAACCTCAACCTTTCACAAGGACACCGCCTAACAGAAGCCCAGACAGGAGCGGAACGAAAAATCGGCGGCAAAATCGAATTCAAAGAAGCTGCGGGAAAACCAGCTGCCTTCCGGAAGCCCTCGCCACCAGTCACCTCATGACCCCAATACCCAGCAAGGTGGCTTCCCAACCGCCCACTCACCTAACCCTTCACCCATCTTCCCTCTCCGGAAGCGCCACCGGCGTCATGAAAGAACAGCACACGACAGAACACCATGCGTCAAAATAGTGCACAAAAAACAGCACAGGGAAAAACGACGTGTCGACAAAACAGCACAAAGCACAAGGTGCTTTGCTCTGGGCTGTTCCCTGAGAAGCAAAGGGTGCTGTTTTCTTCCTGAGCCCCTTAGTCGTCGTGCTGTTTTTCCCGTGTGTCGTTTTGTCACTGTGCTGCTTTTTCGGCATGCTGTTATAATGCGTGCTGCTTTTTTGTGCTGTTTTTTTGCGGTGCTGTTTTGTCGCTGTGCTGTTTTTGATGCACTGTTTTGAAGTATGCGGTTTTGTCGCGTGATGTTTCTTAGTGCCCCAGCGCCACTGACTCCCCACTCATCCACCTCCGCCCACATTCAACCTGCTGGTAAATGATGTGGCGTATGTAGAGCCTCAGCTTCGAATAAAGGCGTCGAAGTAATCCTTGAGGGCCCATCTAATTGCCATCGTAACTTTGATGCATCAGGTTTTATGATGACTCTGTCATTGTTCTTTAGGATGTCTGATACCTCGCAGCTAATTGCACCACTGAAATCCCACATGTCCGACTGACTTTTCCGTTTTTTCAAGGTAAAACATTTTTGATATAGCTTACAACCTTAATCCTCCCCACTTTACCACATTTAATAATGAAAGTCGGTTTGAGTATGATGTCCGCAGCTCTTGTAAAACTCCAGTCCCTTGCACCAACCTTAGCCGTACTGCCTTTAGAAAAAGACTTTGGCTGATCTGTCCGTATTCTAAATGAGACGATCGAGGCAATTTTAAGCACCATATATTTAAATCGTACAGTCGACGATCACTCCCAAAGTAATACTGAAGAGAAAAGGTTTTGTGTTTTATAGATATTATTCCATGATCGACTTTGTATATTTGAAAAGGAAACCGAGGATCGTTAATAACGTTTTGATGCCCTCTACGACACTTCGGTAGAACAGAGCTGGGATAGTTCGAAGCATTTTCTTAGTGCACGGAGAGAGAGCGCAACTAGAAGCCAAGATATTTACACCCCGCGTATTGCACCATCTACAGGTCGACACATGCCCAGCCTTTTTTCGGAAAACTTTTGACTATTGAAAAGTTGTAAGGTATTGTTATGTAAATACTGAAGGTAATGGTACACTTTTTCAATGCCTTGCAAAATCTTTTTTTTTTAAGTTTTCCATCATTCGCATTGAGCCGTTAGAAAACCAATGGTCAATGTTTCTGACGATCGCAAAAATGTTAATAGCAAAAACAAAATGCAAGCCTGTGGAAGAGAGATCTGCGGATATATTGGCTGTTATAGTGAAATCTTACAATATGTGAAAATAAAATTGCGTTCATAAATTCTTTGCGGTACAAAAATGCTCTTGAACAGGATTGTTGAAAGTGTCTTACAGTACTACGTATGACAAAACTAAAGCGTTTCATTCTTTATGCTGCTGCCCCGCGAACTCCAGAACCGTGGCCACACTGTTCGCGAGCTAACACGCCAATGCACCCAACTTTTCCCAATGACCGTAAGTCGGATTACACTAGCGGCGGTGGGCCTCTGCTTTGTGTCCGAACCAGCTCTGGCTGGTCCGTTATCCAGATTGGATTCAGCGAGCTTGTGTGAAGTGCGCAATGTCGTGTCCAATTGGTCCTGGACACTCTTTCGACGACCTTGTTCGTATGTAGAGGTTTGCGCCTGGGATACTTTTACCCGATTAGTCGGCTCGCCTTTCGGGTCGGTTGCCTTCTTCATTACCAAATCCGCTGTGCAGTGGCGAGGGAGAGGGAATAGGTTGGAGGGAGAGGGTGACGGCAATAGGGTGCTGTCGTGTATCTGGTTATTGGGATGACGACACGTGGAGAAGGATTAGTTCGCGCCTTTTTTCTGCAGGGCCATGGTTTTGCGAGACTGGGCGAGCGGTGAGAAAAGGCCTGCTAGTCTTCAGCCAGCACGGTCGTCTAATTGAGGGAGGCTAGACTGCCTTTTGCAACCGTTAATAGTTGCGATTAGGGTACTTTTGCTTTATGCCATAGACTTCCGCATTTCTCCCTTGTTGAAAAGTTTCGTCTGTTAAAAAAATCTAAACAGAAAGGAACAAAGAGAAGTGTGCGTTCGCTCATGAACTAATTTTGCAGCGGTCATTCTTTTTTAATAAATTATTTTCTTTTCACGTCTTCACTTCGTAGTCACTTAATAGCACTAAATGCGCTGCCCAGATGTATGCTTGAATATCTCTTTGTTTGTGCTTTTTTGATACACGCTTCTGGAAAAGCTGTCAAACGGGCACAAAATTTCGAAACCGGGAACGCCATTTTATTGACCAGTGCATCCGCCCGCATTCCCATTGATGATAAATTCTTAGATTTCTTCCGCTGAAAGTTATTTAAGATGGCACCTGCTGAATATATAAAAAAGTTTCGGCTATTGTTAAGATTAGGTCGTGCCAGCAAATAATGGAATGCAGAACGGGAGCGAATAGTTTAATAAACAGGACACCTATGCTTAATGAACATTCATCATGTGACAAAAGGCGTAAAAAGTGTTCCAGATTGCACCGAATAGGCCCAGCTGTCATTGCAAAGGCTTGTTCATAACACGAGGCCCTGAAACCCTGCAGCCAATTTTTTCTTCACGGCAGCAGTGGCAGCCGAAAGGCCATTTCTAGGCAAAGCGCTGTAGCGTAATTTAAGGCTGACTCCTGCGATATTTGTTCCGCATAGTAGAGTTAAAACGAAGCCTTAAACTGCTACTAGAGACGTTCAAGGAGTTCATATTTAAAGAAAAAAAATGGTGGCAACTACGAAAGGTAGGCATCAACAAATTATTACCCGTAAATCAAAACTGAAGCCCTTCCACCGCGAGGTTCAGGCTCCTGCCACACGACACGCATTGCACACCATATCAGCAAAGGTAGAATAGACACCTGCTCTTATTTCGTGATTTCTACGAGATCGCTTTATACAAAAAATTCTAAAAGTAAATTTAACGGGCAACATTCGTTAAAAACTGAAATACTTTTCTAGAATCTAACTTGTTACGTTAGACGGCATGTTTCTGATACAACAAATGCTTTGACAGAGAAAAAAGTGGAAAGAGGTGGTCATAGGCTTGAATACATCGTAGACTATGTGTGGATGTGCTTACGTTACCGCCGCCAGACGATCGCGATGACGACAAACATGCGAATTATTTGATGTATTGCTTTATTCATCAGGCTATATACACCCATACATTCATTCGCGGCACTGCAGTAGAGAGAGAGAAGGGAGCTGTTATTGCGCACTAGAAAGCGAATGGGGAAGTTGGGATGGCAAGCTTATGGAGGACACAAGAGAAGAGAAAAGTAAATGTTATTTTCTCCATGGTAAACTTCTAGGAACACAGTACAGCAACGAAACTTAGAAAAAGGCATTCAATGAATATAAATAATGCAACATAGAAACATTGGTGCAGCGAAAGAACATTTGAAAAATTCGGAAAAATGGGGCTTTGATTATATTGGAAGCTACTGGCACCTAATGCGCTGAGCGTGATAAAGAAGTGAATAAGGTAATGTAATATTTACTACAACTTCAATCAGTGGCTTGGAAAGGTCATTGGGGAAGCCAAAAACGCCTGACGTTTCAGCCTACTACCTAGGTTTAGGCGTTTCAAAGTATAAGACTTAGAGATCACGTGGCCAGGCACATTATGCAGCGCATTACGCCAACGCGGTCTTGGCAGCGACGATAGCAGGAGTAATCTCTTCATCAATTTTTCGTGGGCAGCCCTTTCCCCTAAGCGGAGCTAATGCTCGGGGTAGAGCTCGTTCCTCCATCGGTTCTTCGACAAGATCACCGTGCTGCAGTTCCCAGCAGTCAGTGCGGCTAACCGAATTAGCCTGATGCAACGCCTCCGCGTCGACCTTTCGGTAAAATGTACGAGCGGGTTGCCGACCACTTTCTCACCGGCGGCTAAGATCGTCCCCCCGAATGGTAGTGAATCGGTGAATCCACCGCGGTTAGTAAGACGGAACACGGAAACACTCTTGCAGCAGGTAGTCTGAACTGAACGGGCTGCCAGGTGATCAAAGCAACGTTCACCTGTGGAGTAAAAAATAACCAGACGGTTTCAAAGCGCTGGCAATACAACGGCCACGCGAACAGCACAAGTCCAGCAATTTCGGAGAAAAAATTTAAAGAATTTCAATATTGCAAGATACTTTTCCGCTAATATTAAAGGTAATGGTTTATTCTGCAGATATGTAGCAAAATGTTTCTTTTAGTGCTTCCATCGGACACATCGAGCAGTTAAGGCTCTCAAAGAAAACCGGTGAGGAACGCTTTGGACGACAGAAAAAACATGAATAGAAAAAAACATCAAGACTGCCGTCAGGTGGTCTGGGGATATATTGATTGTTATGGTGAGATCTTACATTGTATGAAGAAATTCCGTTCAAAAATGGTCTCCCGCTCAAAAATGCCTTTGTCCAGAATTGCCGGGTGCGTAAAGGCCGTGCGTACTGCCTAAAAGAAAGAAGAAAAACTTAACATACTTATGACTTTGAGCGCGATTCTGACCCGCGGGCGAGCTAACAGACCACATTCGCTTTCTGATACTATAGGCCCGTCGGCCATTTCTTTTTCTGCATGATATTTACTACAGTGATGCAGTGAACTCGAACATCGTCGCAGCCTTGCTCTCCTTATTACCAGTCTTTCGCGCTGTGCTGAGGTAAATGTCTTCATCACCTTTCAACCGAGCTCGATTCAGTCCAAACGCAAGAGCACGCGGGCATTGCACATCCAGCCCGATTTCGAACGCGTGGCCGGTTTAAAGACCTACCCTCGATGGTATCTGATAAAGCGCTTGATCCAACGGGGCATCTCATTTGAACAAACTGGAAAATATTCCAAATAAATTGAAAGAATCGAAAAACATGGCCAGCCGCCTTTCTCCGCGCGTATTAAACTGCCATCCTCTCACACTGTCACACTAGCTTGTGCAGCAGCGTGCAGAGGGCGCCAAGCGCCCACTGCGCACGCGCTAGTTTGTGTCACTGCATAAAGAGGTCGCCACGAATCAGTGCGCTCACGAAATCGAAGTTTCCTCCCCATGAGTCACATTGTTCGCTGGATAATTTTCGTTCCCACAATCCATTGTTATAAAAGCTTGCACAAGAACTTTTCAGAGTTTCTATTTTGTTGTTGCAGGCATAATAGTATAACAACGTGTCTCTTCTGCGTAGGTAATGTGGTTATCTTTGTCAGCATATCGATGCCTGGGACATTGTCAGCAACACCGAATTGCTGGGCCGCGTCTCCATTATGGCTTAAGCCTACCTGCCCAATAATGTCGTCAGGCAGTGGAATAAAACAAGTTTTAAGCTAAGGGAAAGAAACAACGCGAACAATGTTACTGGCGACGACCGAGACTAAGTAATAACTGCCAATAGCTAAAATTCGCTACTTCTTGCCGCAGGAGGAATAGCAAAAACCTCAATAAACTGTAAATGAGAAATTTCTGGGCGTCTTTTCTTCACTGTCCTTTAACCCTTCGCTTTTTGTTTCCCCCGTTCTTCCAGTGAATCTTCGAATTTTGTCAGATAAATACCTGCCTTTCCCTTTATTTTCTACCTTGCATGCCGCCATAAAAACGCAATATACCCTCTACTTTAAGGTCACGTCCCTGGTTGGCATCTAGCCTTAAAATGAGCAAACACCTTGAATTTCCTTTTTTAACTAATATCAAAAACGTTCTTTCTTTTCTTTTCCGCAAAAGGTCTCCTTCTTGCTGATTGCATTACGGCAGAAAGAGTGCAAGAACACTGACGAACGAACACAATGCTTTGGTGGGAATAAAGGGCAAAAAGGCACTAAAAATGAGCAGCATTCATGATGACATAATTCAGTGCAGAGCGGATCAATGAAAAAATACAACGGAAATTCGGGAAAAAAGGAACAAAATTCTTTACATAACGATACAAATTGGTACATGAAATTCTGATCAAAACGCCTGAAGAAAGCCAGGCGCCGTAAAAACCTCCCCTCACAAAAGCGAAGGGATCGTACCTCCTACAATGTTTAGGCAATGAACCTGCGTAGTACAGGTATGTGGAAACGGGCGGTAAACAACACTGCATTGGGCAACAACACCTACGGCGCTGCAAATAAGACGCGTCCCACCACAGCGATTGGCCGCTAGAAGATTGCAGTATAGGAATAGCTGTCCCAGGCGCGGCATCGCCGGAGCGTACTACATCAACCGGGCTCCTGAGCAATTACCGAAAGCCCCTATGATGAACGGGCCCGCCACTCTGCTTCCGGCCTGCGATGACCAGTGCTGCGGCCTCAAGGGAGCCTTTTTTTTCCCTGGCGTAGATGCATCGCTTGGCCAAAAGTCTCATAGATGGCCTGAAGGCCCTCGAGCGGACATGCTGCTTGGTTTATTGCTTTTTTCCTAACACATGTGTGCGCCGCTGGCGGAGAAGAAGCACCGGCTCAGGACCTGGAGGCATGGCGTAAATCAGAGGGTTGAGAAATGCGCTAACGAATGCACTGCGCGGGCATTTTGTTCCGCTCTTTTAGTGGACGAGCTCAACTTGGTCATCGTGGACAGCGCGGGATTCTGCTTGGTTAGTTCTGGGGTCACTGTGCCGGCTTAACCTCCTTCGGGCCTACTCATTACTAACTGCCGGTGGCTGGTCTCGTGAGGACGCGAACTAGAAATGCCAGCAGTTTTGCAAAGTTTTTTTGCCAGTGATTGTTGGCTAATCAGTAACGTTGTAGATGATAAATGGTGGGGTTTAACGCCCCGAAGCGACATATGGACTATCAGATCACATTGGAGGACTCGTAGTGTTAATTTAGACCTCCTGAGTCTAATTAAGGTGCGCTGACGTCACGCAATGCACGGAAGTTTTTGATGTCGTCCTCAACGAAGTACAACCGCCGCGGCTGGGTTCGAACCCGCGACGTTGGGATAAAGAGACGAATGCCCAATCCACTGAGCCCCCGCAGCAGGGCCGTAATGCTTTGAATGCTGGCTCGCTCGACCATCCCTGTTCAAGAACATAACGCGGTTTTTCAAAAAAATACGTCTGGCCCATTTTGGACAAGGACAGGACACACGTTAAGGTACAACGAAACTTCTTTAAGTAATTTTCCCAAAATCGAAAAGAGCAGGCCAGTAGATTTAAAGTTCAGAATGAAATCGCCTATTGGAGGCCATATGGCTGACACTACTAGGGCAAGGCAGTAATCATAAGACTGTGGAACCCTTCATAAACTTTTTTGGTGAGGATGTAAGATAAAAATGCATTGTCTTTAAATAGAAGGGTTTTTAAGATAACGTTTAGGTTCTGGGCCATTCTTCACAAAGAAAGAAGCCATAAGAACGTAATAACTTTGAACATAAATACAAAGCAGGCTGTCAGTGATTTCTGAATTCATCTGAACTTAAGTGCAAGATGCTACCCACCGTTCAGAGCACCGTCATTCTCATAAACAAGAAACAGACCTCAAAAAACCTACGGCGTAATGAATAAATATTGCCCAAGTGCGCTTCAACCGAAACCCCAGACCAAAACTAGTTGAGGAGACCACATAAGCCGCACTATTCTTGGTCAAGCACCAAGTATAGACATATATCGGGTAATGGAAAACTACGACCCGTATATGGCAACCCCGTCTCATCCTACCGCATTCCACTGATCTCTTTTGTGAAACTGCGTTGTGAACATAAGTCAGTCATGCGAAAAGGAAGCATTTTGCTGTGAGTGAAGCTATAACGATGAGACCCACAGGCGGCTTTCAGTGAAAAATGACATTAGGTAGGGATATTATTTCTGGCTCTCAAACCATTGTGTTTTGTTTTGTTTTGGTATTAATTTCTTACCGCAAATGACACCATTTCGCCCACGCGATGACCGAAGGACTCACAGAGAAATGCGTAAAGACCATTACGCCTTCTCAGCCCGTTATAATAACCGTGAGCGAGTACACCCTTGGGCGTCCACTTATTTTCTTCCGCCCGGGCACTTAGGCGGAAAGCATGCCAAGCGAAATCTGTGCGGCATGCAGAGCATCTTCGAATTCCGTAATTGTGACGAATGAGTCACCGGCGAAAATGTCGTCCGGGTTGGCTTTTCTTTGCCTTAAGATCTCGGCAGTAAAGATAAGTGTAAGCGAAGACGGCGCACCAAGAAAAGGGCAGATGCAGTGTCGAGACGATACGCTTCAAGCCGCTAACTCGAAGTGCATCGTATGCCCCGAATTGCACACTTGGGACGCCTTTCGATGGCAGTTACCCGTTTCCAAACAGCAGCGACGTTGTTTTTTTACTCAATTTTTTTTGTGTGTGTGCGTGCGGTTTCTGCTCCGACCTTTTCAACGTCGCTGTCAAAACAGTGCAGTGCCTGGACGATATCGCACGCAGTTACGCCACCAGATTCTCTCGTAGCCGATAAAAAGGTGAAGCGGCATTACTGATAGAATATGGCCAGCATTTGCATTGCCTTTAGCTTTAAGTTTCAAGAAATTTTTAATAGATTCAATACTGATGTAGGCCGAGATAAGCAGTGGAGAGTTTCGAAGAAAAAAAGAGTGGTGGGATCCTCAGTCTTGGTTTTGTGGGTCGTAGCTGGCTTAATGTTTGCTCAATGTGTTTCCCTACTATGACCTATTTCTCGCTGCAGATAAGACAATAGTCAGTCAAGAAGGGCCGAATACAAGTAGACAGCGGAGTGACATATAGCCCTCTTCCATTCCTGATAACATTGACCCTGAAGGCACCGCAGCCTCCTGTGTTTGGTGAATCAGTATAGTACTGCGTGAGCTGTTGTACAGTGCAGAACTTTTACTGGTGCCGAACAGAGCGTTGGCGAATAAATGTTCTCACTAGTCTTCTCTTCTCAGCTGTGCATGTTATAACCACATGTTAAATGCTCAAGTTCGCACTGCCATTGCCAGTAATCAATCTACAGATAGCTGTTTTTTAACTTAGAAAATTTTTCCAGTGATCCAAAAGTGGTAAATGTGGCACGGGCGTCGTCACAGAAGCGATACCGGCAAAGCATGAACACTATACTGAAATGGCGTTCTCGGCAGTTTTAGTACAGCCGGAAATCCGTGCAGCTGGTACGGTCACGCGTTGCCGCTGCGACAGTTTCCGCCCTTGTCTAGTTCCTTCTATACTTTGGTAGTTGCCGCAGAAAGCGTTTTTGCCAAACGGCTCGGCTAAATCTCTTCAATAACCGGTGAATTTTAAAAGAAACGTAGCATAATACAGATCTCGATAACTAGTAGTGCACCCGATGATTGGTTTTAGTTACCGAGCCTTCAATAAAGAAAAGAAAATACTGCAGCTTTGTTTTGCATAAATCCTTACATCAAAGACGGCGTTGCTGTAGTGGAGTGCAGCCTTACGACAGTGCAGCGATCTTGACAGTACGTTAGTTTTAGTGCTAAAAATTTGAACGCAGAGGTGCGCTATCGATCACGAACTCACGGCATGTTGGCAGACCCATTTTCCTAAAATGAATCTGCGATTTCACTCAGCTGCGGGCACATTGTTCTGAGAGTTTTGTAACAGCTATAGTATGTCCACATCCCTTACGTGAAATGTTGTTTAAGCACGCTGTTTGGCGAGGAAGTTTTAATTGCGAACCGGCTTTTCCGAATAAGCTCTTGCAGTTGTCACAGAAGCACTTAGAATTTTTTCCGTCAGGTTTTCTTTGTCATTCGATACGTTATCAGTCGGAAGAGCAGCGACTGCGTAGAGGTACCGCGTCCGCCTCGCGTGCAAGAGGACCGGGGCTCGAATCCCGGAGCCGCGCAATTCTCCACCGGCTATGTACAAAAAAAAAAAAGAAGTCCGCGTGTCGATGGAATTGCATAAGCACGCCTGGGGTGCGGCCTGAGCTCGGTGACCAGAACCGACAACGCACTCCCTGACCAGAACAAGATTTGGCCTTCCTGTTGCAGTACTTGGCCACAACCTTCCATGAACAAACCAATTAATCTTCGGCCCTTAGTCCACAGCGGCTGCGAAGCAACTGACCACGGCGGCGGTCAGACATGTGACGCAGTGGAGGGTGCTAAGAATCTCTGGCTGCGGACAGGCCGCCATTGGAATCTGAACTGCGCAACGTTTAACGCTAGAACTTAATCTAGTGAGGCTAGTCTAGCAGTGCTGTTTGAGGAACTAGCGGGAATAAAATGGGATGTCATAGGGCTTAGTTAGGTTAGGAGGACAGCTGAGGCGTATACAGACCTAAAGGACTGGCACATACTGTGCTATCGCAGATTAGCGGATAGGCGAGAACTGGGTTTGGCATTCCTCATTAACCAGCATAGCTGGCAACGTAGATGAGTTCTATAGTGTTAATGAGAGGGTCACAGCTATCGTAATTAGGCTTAATAAGAGGTACAAGCTGAAGGTGGTGCAGGACTACGCGCCTACATCTAGTCATGATGAACAGACTGCTGAAAGCTTCTATGAAGACGTGGAATCGGCAATGAACAAAGTAAAAATACAGTACACTGTACTGATGGGCGACTTCAATGCGAAAGTGGGCAAGAAGCAGGCTTGCGACAAGGCGGTAGGCAACTATGGGAAAGGTTCTAGGAATAGCAGGGCAGAGCTATTAGTAGAGTTCGCAGATAAAAATAGTTTACGCATCATGAATAACTTTTTCCGCAAACGAGAGATCAGGAAGTGGACCTGGAAGAGCCCTTATGATGAGGCTAAAAATAAAATTGTCTTCATATTCTGCGTTCATCCTGGTATCGTGCAGGATGGGGAGGTGCTCGGAAAGGTGCGTTGTAGCGACCACAGAAAGGTAAGGTCTCAAATTAGCTGAGATTTGAAGAGAGAACGGAAGAAGGTCGTGAATAGGAAGTCCATTAACGAGCTAGCGGTAAGAGGTAAAATAGAGGAATTCAGGATATCGCTGCAGAGCAGATATTCAGCCTTAAATGAGGAAGACGGTATTAATGTTTATACAATTAACGATAATCTGAGGTTGCAGTAGAAGTAGGTGGTAGGACGGTTCGACAGAATACCGGAAAGCTATTTCAGGAGACGAAAGATCTGATTAAGAAACGTCAAAGCATGAGGACGTCTAACCCTACAGACAGAATAAAACTAGCAGAGCTATCGAGGTTAATAAATAAGCGAAAGGTAGCCGACATAAGGCAGTTTTATATGAAGAGAATCAAGCATGCTCTAAAGAACGGAGGTAGCCTAAAAGCGGTGAAGAGGAAACTAGGAATAGCTTAAGACCAGATGTATGCGTTAAGAGACAAGGAGGGCAATGCCATTAGCAATGTGGATAAGATAGCGTAAGTAGCCGAAGAGTTCTACTCAGATCTATACAGTAGCCAATGCAATCAGAACGTTAATGATAGAGACAGTAGCGCACAGCGAAGCGTCATCTCGCCAGTAACGAAAGAGGAAATAAAGAAAGTCTTAGGAGCAATGCGAAGGAGAGAAAAGCAGCTGGTGAGGATCAGGTAACAGCAGAGCTGCTGAAAGACGGAGGGAATATTCTGCTAGAAAGACAAGCCACCCTGTATACGCTATGCCTTATCACATCTACCGTGCCAGAAGCTTGGAAGAACGCTAATAAAATCTTAATTCATAAGAAAGAAGACGCTAAAGACCTGAAAAATTACAGACCAATCAGCTTACTGTCCGTGCCTGCAAGATATTTGCTAAGGTAATCGCTGATAGAGTCAAGGCAACCTTAGACTTCAATCAATCAAATGATCAGGCAGGCTTTCGTAAAGGATATTCCACAATGCGTCATATTCATACTGTCAATCAGATGATAGATAAATGCGCAGAATATAACCAACTCCTATATTCAGCCTTCATTGATTATGAGAAAGCATTTGACTCAGTGGAAACCTCAGCAGTCATACAGGCATTGCGGAATCAGGGTGTAGATGAGCCTTATGTAAAAATACTGTAAGATATATAGGAACGGTACAGCTACCTTAGTCATCCATAAAGTCAGATCTAAAATTCCAATAAGGAAGGGCGTCAGGCAAGGAGACACGATCGCGCCAATGCTATTCACCGCCTTTTTACAGGAGGTATTCTGAGGCCAGAATTGGGAACCGTTTGGGATAGGGGTTAATGGAGATTACCTAAATAATCTGCCATTCGCTGATGACTTTGCCTTGCTGAGTCACTCAGGAGATAAACTGCAAATCATGATCAGTGAGTTAAACAGACAGAGCAGAACGGTGGGTGTAAAAATTAACACGCAGAAAACCAAAGTAATGCTCAATACTCTAGCAAGGGAACAGCAATTCGCAATTGGCAGCGAGGTGCTGGAAGTGGTAAAGCAATACATCTACTTAAGGCAGGTAGTGACGGCTCATTCGGATCATGAGAGGGAAATAACTAGAAGGATACGAATGAGGTGGAGCGCATATGGCAGGCTGTCTGAGATCATGAATAGCAGGTTGCAAATATCCGTCAAGAGAAAAGTGTACAACAGCTGTATATTACCGGTACTCACCTACAGAGCAAAAACGTGGAGGCTAACGAAACGGCTTCAGCTTAAGTTAAGGACAACCCAGCGACCCATGGAAAGAAAAATGAAAGGTGTAACGTCAAGAAATCGGAAGCGGGCAAAGTGGGTGAGGGAACGAACACGTGTTAATGACATCCTTATCGAAATCAAAAGGAAGAATTGGGCTTGGGCAGGGCATGTAATACGAAGGCAAGATAACCGCTGGTCCTTAAGGGTAACGGAGTGGATTCCAAGAGAAGGCAAGCGTAGCAGGAGGCGGCAGAAGGTCAGGTGGGCGGATCAGATTAGGAAGTTTGCAGGCATAAGGTGGGCGCAGCTGGCAAAGGACAATCTTAATTGGAGAGACGTGGGAGAGGCCCTTGCCCTGCAGTAGGTGTAGCAAGGCTCATGATGACAATAATGATGATGACGACGTTATCAGTCACGTTTTCAATGCCTCTTTTTCGTAGAAATGTTGAAGTACTGCTGGGTGTCTTCGATGTTGAGATGGAATAGGTTGCATTTTTGATCGAATGTGGCCGCTTTTCCAGGAAGTCTCCCCTCACTCTTCCTCTAATCCTTATTTCTGTCTGCCCGACACTGTAGAGCCGTTACAAAAGTTTTTTTTTTATCACAAAAAATGCGACAAAAGAGATGCCACGCTTCTACCTGACGATGGTCGTTCATTCTGAGAAACATCGTTCTTATGACATTAGGCAGAAAATACTGGCTATAATTTTGTGCCGAAAATGTGGGTGCTAAACACATGCAGCACATCGGAAAGAAAAGCTGTTAACCCCAGAAAGCCTCGTCTTCTTACAGAACAAGTATAAGGCGTCCTTCGTTTGCAATTTTTGCTTTTGTGCCGCATGCATATTAAATTTACCTTGAGGTAGTGCATACACAACAAACACTATAAACACGTAAACACAATAAACTATTTGGATATGTGTACGAACATGCTGATATCAGATATTTACATATGAGCGCAGCGATCTCCATAAAAAACGTTTAGCTTTAGAGGACTTTCATTTTTTTCAACTCAACCTGAGTGTACACGCCGTACCATTTATAGTTAACTGTTGATTTTAAGTGAATGGTTTCCGCGTTTAAACAAGCTGGTTCATATATTTAAAACCAAAGCATTATGTCGCCTTGTATTCTGTAACTTAAGACATTTGGAATGCTCACTTCAATGGCTAACATTCTATTATCGTGCAGTTCTTTCCTTATTACTCTTCCAAACGATGCGAGAAAAAAATTCATCGATGCAAATTACCGGCGATATAATTTGTTACTAAAATCAGCTGCAGGTAGCTGAGCTTATCTACTTAGACCAAACTTCATCTTTTGGCGCATGGTAGATGCATATGAAGTCGCCTAAATATTTCTCGCAATAGAGGAAGCATATTTGGATCTACTTAACTGACCAAAAGCATTACCGACTGAGGCATCGTGCACAAGCATTAGAGTGATCCATTATGACCCTGCCACCTGTGTAGAAGACAGAAGAGAGGTCTACGCCTAACATGCAGCGCCTGTTCCCGCCAGTTACAACCAGAGCGCCAGCCACGTGATTGGTATTCAGATGTAACTGCAAGAGGGCAAAGATCAATCTAATACAGACGTCAACAACGAAAAATAAACGGAATAGAAAGCTACAACTAGTACACGTAGGGCAGCTTGTCCCATTATTTTTAGCGTCTGCGTGATTTGTTTTCTTCTGCGCTGCGTCTTCTGCAACGCTGGAGCTGAACGCCCGCGAGGATTAAGTATGCCTGCGAGGGACATTTGCAAGTTGCTGCAATAAGAGAGGCAAGTCGGTTGCGCTTTTCAAAGAGTGGGCACGGTAGGAGCTTCAGGTCCCATATTAGCTTCCGGTAGCCATTGGCAAACAAGGAGTCGTTCGTGCTTCAGTATTGTGCTTCAGCGCTTGCTCCGTCGGTAGTTCTCTAGATTGTTCTCTCGACCGACGAAACTCGTATGCAACCAGAGAGGCTCGAGGAAAATTAGAACGTTGTGAAGAACGGGCTTTTCCTGGACATTCTGTGCGATTGTCTTTAGTAATGAGGATAGTTATAGAAAGGCGCGCAGAATTCGTGATCTGAAGAGAGCCAGAAAAATGTAGATTAAGGGCTGTAGAAAGAGAGGGGTGGAAGGAGGGGATGCGGGGAAGAAAAGATGGGAACGTTAACCAAGGAAGCTTAACGGTTTCTACATCGCGTTGGGAGAAGACATATTCTAGCAATTCTGAACAAAACGTGTTTGAAGGGCGAAAAAATTTATGAATACAATTTTTTCAATCAATATATCCGCAGACCTCCCACCGGCATGCTAGAATTTGTTTGCTAATAAGGTTATTACTATCGTCTAAATCGCTCTCTGTTGGTTTTCTATGGCACACTTAGCTGCACGGCGCGAGCAATGGAAACAGTACAAAAGAAAGATTTTCCTGCACATCGGAAGGATGGATCATTACCGTCAATACTTCAATACCATTACCTTACAGTTTTTCAATATTCGAAATGTTTGCCTAAAAATGTTTGACATAGATATTCAGATATAAAGGGAACGAAGAAAAATTGACTGAGAAAAAAATTGTGTAATTGTCTGAGCTATATTTTCCGCGTGCGAATAAAGCGAGTAGTTTGTTTCTGTCTCATGTATAATTTGTGCGCCGTGTGTTACACGTTTCTGACCGCAACAGTGGCTTAGTAGTTTCAGCATTCATGTCACATTCGGAAAGCGTGAGGTTCCTCCAGCAGGGCCTCCAGAGACTCGCTGGTTTTTCATTAGGTAGAAGCTTTCCTCTGGGTACTGCTCGGATTTTCGGACATAAAATGCTTGAAAAAAAAAAGATAACTTACCCCGCCTTGTACAGACCAGAAAAACGTTTTTACCTTAAGGCTGTCGATGAAGCTTGGCTTTCACCATTAAAATCAAATCGCAGTCATTACAAATATCATAACTATTATATTTATTTATGACTCTGTGGTACGGGTCACATTTCCACCCTGAGAAAAAGCAAAAACCTCGCCATTTCCTTTTGCTCTAACGGCGCGGCCAAAAGACCGATGGCATCGCGGCCTCTAGAGAACCAACATTTGCGAAATAACCACGGTGATTTCGGTACGTTGATTCTCTGAACGACCAGGCTTTCACTTCTGCCGAAGCCTTGCTTATTCTCGAAAGCGTATCTTTTTGGTCCGCTTATGCCGTCAGAAAAATAAAAATAACATGACAGCAACCGTGTGCGACGTGCAGATACGTTGATCTTTGTGTCTGACGGCGTGTCGCGCAAAGTGCTCTTTTCAATAGGGCTTTTGGTCGCTCTTTCTGCAGCATTGACAGCGTCTACAGGAAGATTTCGACACGCCGAAACATACTCTGCCTAGAACGAAGTGAACTGGATCGTGCAAAAGAAGAAAACCACCAAATGCTTCTGCGCTGTTCCTCGATTCGCAACTAGCTTAGCAGCGAACAATAGGCAGTTCTCAATGAATAAACTTTCTTATTACTTCCCACATAGGGGAAGCTAATTCTGCGAAGTACTTGTGTTGGCTGGCAATGTAACAGAAAGTCTAGTGTACAAGTTGCTGTGTAGGTGTTACTGTGGAGCTAAAAGGGGCTTCAGCGTGGTACCACAAAAAGCAACCAGCTTTTTTGTCCCCCAGAGTCATTGAAGTGAGCTGGGACAAACTAAGCCTAATACATGAAAGGCCTTCAGGGGAAGTCATTGTCGCAGGGACACACACACACACACAAACACAATGGTGAAACACACCGAAATGGGGAAGTCGGGGAATGGTTAGTTCGCACAATGGCGGCTTTGAATGCGCGCGGAAATTTGCCGACAAAACGACTTTGGCTCGAACAAAGCGGAGCAGCTTTCCTTCCGTAGTTTCTCCGATCGTCTCCTGAAGAGTGCCGAAGTCCTTGGTGTGCTTGTTCGCCGCCGATGGAAGGAACTCACGCGTGAGTTATATTTAGTCGTTTCGCTGCTGCTGTCCGTGTCACGCAACTATCGTGGCTACGGAGTCGCCAGTTTTGTTCCAAGGCTCTGCGATGACACGTGGCCCCTGAGGCAGACGCACCCTGCGCTGTACCCTTAGTCCCGTGTTTGGCGCGCCTAAACGAAATGTTGAGATGTGTGTTGTGTCGTAAAGTCATACTGGCGCTCTTCGGTAAAAGCATGGCCTGATCGTTAGCGTCACCGGGATGTCCTATGCGTTACGTGGCTCAGATTTGTCTGCATGTAGCTATGGAATTTTTGCACCATATATTATTAAAGCTTGGCTCGTCGAAATACGTCAAGGAACACCGTACTGAGAAGTAACAAGAGTTTATAAAATGGCTCATAGGGAGAGTATTAGTCGCAACAGTAGTTTCTAGCATCATAAGAAAAAGTTAATTGAGATAGTACAGAGTGAATATTCCGGTATTATTATATGCGAGAAATGTTATGCTCAACTGCGTGCACAAACACTTTACTTTCGAAACACCCAATCATTAATGAAATCACACGCGACAGGAGGATCACGCCGATCGACGTGAAGAAATCCCTGTTTAAAAGTTAGATACGTTGGGTAAAGCGCCCATGTCCGAGACCATTAAAATAGTAAAAAAAAAATATTCACGACAAAGAGGGCCGGGCGGTGACCGTTACTCATTTCAAACTTTTTTTAAAACCATGACGTACATGTTGGTGCAAGAAGGTTTCCTCTCTGTGACTTTGTCCGAACCAGTGTTCTTCATGCGAAGCGGCCGCGACGGTCTCTATTTAAGCTTTCCCCATAAAGCAATTGACTTTCAAAGCAGACTAAAGTTGAATGGGACGCAGCCCTAAATGCGCGGCTCTGTGCCGTCATCCATAAATTGTTCGGCTTTTTTCGCAGCTCGCAACTTGTCCGGCATCGGCGGATGACGTCACTGGCTGGTGATGCTCCGCCTAACTTCGAGGATTTCCAAACTGTCGCTAGTTGCGCAAACCGTTGCGCTCGTGGTCAGTCAGAAAGGGCCGAAAATAAGACAAGTGTTCATTGTGCGGGTGCTGTTCTAAAAAGGGAAGCGGTTGTGCTTAATCCCGACCGGCTTATACGCTCCTAGGCTGCGGTTTTCGTACATGACGCAAAGTTGAATAAAGAGCTTTCTGCGTCATTGAAAGGCCGCGAAGCTTGAGGTTTTTGTAAAGCGGTGACTGTATCCGTAGAGTGCGTTTCTTGCATTTGCTGCCGCCGAAACTAAAACGCACACTAATGTGGGCAAAGAACTGACACGGCGTTATTGTGTTGCTGAACTGCGGGGTATAAACTATGTACCTCGGTATTGTTTAGTGACGCACATTATTGAAATCATCCAGGTGCCATTTCAGCCGAATCCCCAGTTCTTTCAGACTGTGCGGCACTGAACGGAATGACGTGCAACTATCAAAAAGAGTCGAGTTTCCACAGTCCGCGGGACATTGGAAACTCCCGAACGAGTTGTTGCGCTCGAAAATATATACACGTATTGGGTCTGCAGTGATGGCCTAGTGCTATAGATCATTCGTCTCCTATAAGAGCGACGTAATGCGTTCAAATCCGGGCTGCAGGCCGAATACAGTTGATTTTTAGTCGAGGTGTTCGCCAGCCCCGAATATAGATCCCTGTGGAATCGAAATGATTAAAGCAGTGTCCCCCGCTTTGAGGCTGAATGAGAAATGAACTTTTCAGCCAACCGATCATTTATTTCGGCGGTTCAGCGGCAGAAAAGAGCATCTTTTAAAATAGTCATTTGTCTCATTTTGACTGCGCTGCCGTATATTAACAGTCACCAATCATAACTTATGTTTTCAGCGCAGATAACACGTGCAGAAAACGTCCGCTACGCGTATCCTAACCCTGCATGAAATAATATGCCGCTGTGGAACTAGTGAGAACTATGTGCTTCCACCTAACCACTGTGGTCAGTCAGACCCAGGCCTAGTCTTTATGCGCACTTTTTATGAAGTCCTATTGGACATAAGTTGTGGTATTTATTAATACCCACGTAGAACACGCAAAAAAGGTAGACCCATTTCTTTAAGCAGCTTCATGCCGTCGTAGGAAAACTTCAGTACTTTATGAATTTGAGGAAAAGTGGATTGCGCTTACGCTGTAAAGAAAAGCAAAAGTAACTGTAATTTTAATATTCACAGAATGATTTCAGTACCTGCCATAACAAAAAAAAATGCAGGTGAATCAAAGAACCCATATTTTTATCCATTCTTATTTCAGAGGCAGCGCGGAAAGATACTTGCAGATCTTTTCTTTTTTGCTACTTTTCATTCTTCTACTTTCACCTTCGAACCTTAGCCGACATTTAAGCACTTTTGTTATAAACAAGACAATAACTCGTAGTTTCAACTTGTGTTAGTCTCTCGGTCTGATATCCTCGTAACAGCACTGTGTTTTCGTTATGAAAAGCTGGGGTCAAACTTTACCCCTTTACATAGTTCCCTGAGAAAGGTTTCGCCTCCGGCCTTGTCTGTCCCCCCCCTTTTTTTGATGGTGTTGAAAATATGTACTTGCTACTTTTTCGCTCCTTCGAACCCAATCGCAGAGTGAAGCGATCCTTTCACCTCCATTGGGAACTGTCACGGCTGAACCCGCTCTCATGTAGTAGCGTTTTCGCCGAAACGGGGAATGCAGACGCTCTCATCCACTGCTGGAGAAGAGAAGCGCAAGACATGTCCAGCGCTGACAAACAACGTTGGACACATCCTGACAATGCGGAAGGCTTCCAACATCCTACATCATACCGTCATCCTGCACTATTGAAGTTGCTCTGTGCCTTCCATCACTCTCCATCCTTCTCTGCTTTCTTTTATTTATTCCTCCTGACTGTATTTGCTGAGTGCTCTGTTTTGACAGGTGGAAAACACATCGGGTTCCTTCTGTCAAGACCGTACTCGTGGGTGATCGCGTGTTGCATTTTGCGACCTGTCTAGGACGTTGTTAGAAATGTCTTGACCATTGACTGCTTGTACAACTTTCGTTACTATCCTTATATATCAACGGAGCGCGTAGACACTAGGGATACGTGTGCAAGGACGTAGGATGGCAGGTGATGGGGTGGAAATAATGGAGCGCATTGTTTACGGTCGGGACAACGCGCGCTTTCTTGCAGGTAAGCACGGGAGGGATTAATGGAGCGGTCCGTCCACTTATAATGAGAGTGCGTACCATCGCTCAGGAAGACTTCCCGAGGTGGGGATATTAACTGGGGAAGAGATTGCAGTGCCGCTGGCTCGCTGAGGGGCCCTACTGTCACAGGCGGTTCTCTGCGAGGTGTGCGACGTGCGTTGAATGCAGGCTAGGGCAAACACTGGCGCGGAAATCGAGCTTGCGTTGTGCAAACGGGACAACGGATTGTGTTCTTTCCTAGAGGGGAAAGGAGAAGGTAGCTGAGCGTGACTTGCATTGGAATAAATATCCTGCTGATTACCAGGTCACTTAATGAGCAGTATGGTGAGGCGAGGCATTGTGGACTTCGAATACTATCAGAGCAATCGTTCTCGAGGAAATTATTGTAGAGTTCTGTTCACATACTATTCAGAAACCAAAAAGGAGGCTCTGAAGCTAGGGACGTGTTGCTTAAATTGGTGAGTCTCGCCGGACATAATATTGCGCTTATAGCAGAGATCCGGCTGGAACTAAAGGCATTATTTTGTTTATTAAAATAACGGATTACTGGATTACACAACGACGTGCTTAAATATCGTAGCCGCTGCTAATAAAAGCAGAAACAGGAAGTTGTTTACCAGTAGGGCGCACTATTTATCAGATGGAAGTGACAAGTGGCGACATTTTTAAGTATGAAGCTTTCTAAAAAGTGCTTTCTGCTACATAGCTTACTTATATGAAGTAATAAATTACATTAACTCTGTTGTTTTAGACCACGGAAGACTCACGAGCTAGAGGTTCTCTATTGAGAGACCGAAGCGTCTCTTTCGTGATGTGCTAAGTTAAAAGGAAAGTAGAAATTTGATTATTAATATATCTCTGCAACAATCAGCCTTCAGCATAAAGCTATTGACGAAAGCTGGATTGCCATCCTGTTATCTTCTTGATTATTCATAGCAGTGTCGAAAATAACGCAACCCCCAACCCAAAACTTTTGAAACAAAGCGGTTTTGTCGTGCAATGCGGCGACGTACGCGATTTCAAAAGCAAAACTTCAAAGTAAAACCTGCGACAACTCCCCCCCCCCCCCCCCCACACACACACACACTTCCCGTCAAAAGGGGAAGCTATGCGGTAAAAAAAAAATTCAACATCTCTATACATCCGTAAAAGGCAACCCATCAATGTGCAGGCCCCGGGTTCGAACCCGACCGCGGCGGCTGCGTTTTTATGGAGGAAAAACGCTAATGCGCCCGTGTGCTGTGCGATGTCAGTGCACGTTAAAGATCCCCAGGTGGTCGAAATTATTCCGAAGCCCTCCACTACGGCACCTCCTTCTTCCTTTCTTCTTTCACTCCCTCCTTTATCCCTTCCCTTACGGCGCGGTTCAGGTGTCCAACGATACATGAGACAGATACTGCGCCATTTCCTTTCCCCCCCAAAAAACCAATTATTATTATTCAATGTGCAGGCGACCCACAGCGAAAGCTCACCGCCCAATATGAGAATACAGGAAAATAAGGTGACGCAGCCTTTACCCCAGCACACGTCTTTTTTTTCTTCCAAATTTTTATGCAGTCTCATTATTTGCAGAATGCAGTCTAATTTACGCCAGTGCAACGCTTTCTCTATTTTCTTACCTTGCATTTTTACGTAAGTCATAAATGTTCTAGGGGGTTAAAAGATGAAAGGAGAGGAATAATGACGCAACCAGCTTCCAGTTTTTTTTTTTCTGCAAAACTAACCTGCTTGTGGAAGAGCGTAATCTGCCTTGGCTTTTTTATATTCTGGCATTTATAACAGGTAAATTCTGGCATTTCTCTCGTGATGGCAGGCAAGCAAAAAATGAGTCATTGCAGCGCTAAACTTCAATGCGCCATCACTCACATTTTAAGAGACTGTGCGACAAGTTGCGTAAGGCAGAACGAAGTTTTCCGCGGGCTGTTACGTAACTCCAGAATGCTGGCACATATGAACGGGGCTCAAAACGCGGTGAAACATGAAGAAAAAAAATTAACTGCAATAATAAAAAGTGCACTGTAGAACATTTTTTGTTTTTCAATTTCTTTAGCATAGAGGCAGGGGAGAAATGTCCCGCGACCTTTACACAGACGATGGTCCTGCGTCGCTGTGGCGGATGACGTCACATTTCATCTCCGGCCTTTCACAGCAGAAGAAGCAACGAAGTCCCTTGCAAGTCTCGGCCGTTATTAAAATTCGTCTGGCTCCTCTCACTACAACACCGACTGCTTCCTAGCGAGAGTTGCCATTCTACACAGAAATCAAGTATTAAAAAAAGCGTATATCCGGAACGACGCGACCTTGATGCGTCAAGTGAAGTTCGGTGTCTGCCACGAGAAAGGGCGCTTATGCTTTGCAGCTTCGAACATTAAACCAACGTAAGACGCAGTAATTCTTTTCCTTCCCGCAATTCTTTCCAGTGTTAAAACCTTCATCAGAGAGCTGGCGCGAACGAAACAGTTGTTTCCGCTTTAAATTTTTAAGAACATAAAAGAAGAGCTTTCATTCACAGAACACCCTAGACCACAGAGATACTCTTGCTAGCCTTTACTATTATTACTATGTCAAATTGTTTCGGATATTGTGGCTGACTATGCTATAAATGTGCGCGGACATAAACACATTCTAATATAGTGTTTCATCTCCTATTCGCCACGCTTTTAGGTAGTGGTTCAACAGTTCTCTACTTTCTATGGAGCATTGGCAAGCATGATTACCTTTAAAAACTCAGGGGATACTACAAGCTTAGCTTATTAGGATTCATTCTAATTTGGGCTTAATAACTACTCTTAACAACACATCACGTGAACCAAGACACAAATGTTTGAAGCAGTTACTGCTCGTGGAGACCTCCAACCTGTAATTTATTTCTACAGTCGTTTAACGCCACCTCTTGGGACACTTAACCCTGCACTAAGCCTATATCCTGGTTCTTCCGTTGGACTAATTAATGTTTTCAAACCTTTCAACGGTGAGACATCAGCGCTGCTCAGACTAAAGGTCATATGGTTTCCTGAGAGAATCCTCGTGTTATCAGAACACATACCATTAAGTTACCACACTACAAGTCTCATAGGTATGAAAAAAAATAATGGGTACCAGAGCATGCCTTCTCACCTCGCTGGTAAGGTACCAGGTGCCAAAAGATATGCGTCAGTTTCTGAAGAGTCAGAAAGGGGCTTTTTTGAATGCGGCGTTCATTATTAACAATATGCAATGCCTTGAAAGTCAGCCAGTCGCTAAGCCTATGCCTTTGGTATCTTTTACCAACCAAATCTTACTCTATATTTTGTACAAATTCATTTGCTTTTTTATTGCTGTGTCAACTGCCCTGCCTTTTTGGACCTAACCATAGTCCGCAGTATGTCCGTAAATAAATAAATAAGTTAATTAATTAATTAAGAAACAAGTATACACAAGCCAACGTAGCTATTAGGGCTTTCAGCGACGTTTCGAACACCAAGAAAGAGTGCTTCCACCTGGCGGCGGTATCAGTTTGCGAACACACTGACGGCCTTGACTTTCATCCAACTAGAAGTAACTTATCGTCAATAAGCAAGTATGTGACTGCGCTTTAAAGGCGCTCTGAAATTATTTTGAAGATAATATTCTAACGCAACAAACCTGCATAGTGGTCCTTGTGAGTATCCTAGTAGAGTAGAAGTATACAACTTTATTCACCGACGGATATAGGATGGGCTTGAGCCCAACCGCCTAGACGACGGCCTGGAATCCGTGGACCCGGGCGGCGTGTTCGGCCAGCCGGATGGTTCAATTCAATTCAATTCAATTAATTTTATTTGACCAGAAGTTTGAAAGGATATCTAGGCTAAAAGCTGTGAATCACAGCTTGATATGGTCCAGAAAACCTCTACAAAACAGTGCCGACATAGTTATTAACAATAGTTAAGAGAAACAATGGATAGATCCACAATAACAGATACTATACAATAATAACTTTGAGTAGCAGTCAAAACACAAACAAGCTTAGTTTCCAAATATTATCAAAAATAACCCAAGAATACATCATACATACATATTTGAATAAAACTGCAGATTTGTACAATCATAACTGAAATCAAGATAGCATACAGGTACGAGAAATAATAGGTCAGTGAAGCAAACATATATCAGAAACGCGACTACTTATAGTTTGGAAAAGGATTCTTGAGGCTGTTTAAATGAAATTATCTTGGCATTTTGATGTTGAATGAGTATTTGTGGGAGGTTGTGCTGCAATGACTGAAATTTGTACACTGTGTGGAAATGCAGAGTATGCCATAATTCCGTACTACGAGTAAGCTGTCTCAGAGTCTGAGCTCCGCATTAGAGTGTCCCAAAGTTCATCTGTCTTAGTTTCAGTGTGCGGGCTGTATGTTTCAGGACCGCTCCACATAATGTGTAGGAAATCTGCCCTACCCTCAGATAGCCAGCGTATATCTGAGGATTGTCCCGGGTACCACTGGCTAAAAATATCCGGGTTCGGATATGGCCTCGGTTAAATTTAAACGTTCTCCTTGAGCCCTGTAGTTTAATAAATAGGTAAACGTTTTGAATATCGGCTCTCACTCGATTAGGGCGAAAACTAACCATCCGTTCTTAGCCGCGAAGAATCACAGCGAGCCTTCTCATTGGGCCCGCCAATTTGACGTGGGAGGGACGGGGCGGAGTCGTTCGTAGTGTCGACTTGTTTATTTTTTTTCTGTCGAGTCGGCATGTGTGAGTTGTTGGAAGAGAGCAGGAGCCTCTTTTTTAATCGCTGATTCGGTGCTCATGAATCTAGCTTAAGAATTTTTGCCGTGCGTGGACTATTGGTGGAATATCGATTGCTCGGGCACTTCTCCTAACATTAATAAATATCATTTCACGTTCCCCTTAAGGCCTATATCATACACACGCAATTCACTGCATTCACACAAACTTCTGAGTGCGTTTTTGATGGCGCTACTATTGCTCCTCGATTGTTGCGTACCTTAAAGAGACAGTAGAAAACGATAAGACGCCTCCACGCGCACACCAGTGTCAGTGATAGAGCTATAATTGTACTGCACATCACCCAGCGGCCTCATCATTATACCCCCCCCCCCCCCCCCATTTGGCTAAAATGACAAAACAGTGTCACATATCAATAACACTTCCGTTAGGCCGAGTTGGTGCATGGTGAAACAGATGAACGATGTGCGCTAAACATTCGACGAAAAACATACACGGGCGAAACACAACGACCGGCGGCAGTCCTTGTGTTTCTGTGTATGTGTTTCGCCGAATGTTTTGCGCACATCGTTCATCAGTGTCAGATGTACTACAAAATGTTTTGCAGCTTTGTCGTATTCGCAGATGATGTTTCTGTTGCTTTGTAGTGTTTTTCTGCGGTACTCTTGTTATGTAGCACTATTCTTCAGATTCTGTAGTTTTGTGGTACTTTTTTGTAGCAACTGCAAGAAATTCTGTTGTTACAACAAAAAATGTGGTGTTAATTTAAGTTTTCGTCTGAAACAGAGAAAATCGCTTGTGACGACAGAAAATTTTTTTTCGTGTTTTTGATTAGGGCACCCCAGGTGCATCTCGTTTATATAATGACAGATGGCAGCACATTCCCAATAGAGTCTACGCATCGGCCTAGACATTCCTTGGGCTGTAGGGTCACCAGGACAACATTGTCTAAGGACAGCAAATGGGCGGTTGTGCATCCGGTGACGTCACTCTACGAAATGTGAACACCATTTGCCCCTCACGCAGCACTGCTGTGAAAATAAAGGCTACGGATACACTCGCAGTAAACAAGCATGCCCCCAGCTTGCCTACTTGTGCATTCTCAAGATCACACCTTTTTCTGAGTTCTGGAGATAGGCTAAAGAAGGCTAAAGACGGGTACGGAAGAAGTGAAGAAAGCTCCAGAATCCGAAGCTCATTTGATGAATGGGAGGCAGCGCCTCGTTTTGAAAGCATCCTCGAGACGACGTCAACATCTGCTCCGAGTGGAAAACTCCCAGTTTGTAATCAACGCGTCCTCTCTTTCAGTGACTTTGAAAGGCTCCGGGCTCTCAATTTGGCTCCTCCTCCAACTCCCGAGGAAAGCATTGCTTCTTCCCTCATTCCCCCGTGTTTTCCCGTCTCCGGAGTCACTGAATAGGATGCCCCTCTATTCAGATACAGCAGAATAAGGGAACTATGAATGGCGACGTAAAAATTGGAACCTCACTTGAAAATGCAGCGAGAGACGTGGAAAGCAGGCAGCCAGAACATTCCCTGAAGCCTGAAGACATGGGCGTATCGGGAGAGATTTACAAGAGGCCCGGTGTGTTTTTCGCTTCTAGGTAGACCGTGATGAAAGATCTTAGGGACATCTTGAATGAAGGATCCGGAGTACAACGCTGAGTGCTTGAGATGCAAAGCAGATTCAAATACGTCTACTGAAAAGCGCGAAAGAGGGAATGACCGTAGTTTCCACACCGTGTTGTTCTGAGGCTGTCGTAGACTGCAAGCTGAGTCAGTCATGGTGGCTTGCTCGGAAGTTGCCCCTCTAGATTGAAAGCTAGCTCCTGGCAAATCTATCAGGTTGAACATGGTGATGAGAAGAAGGCTCACTGTTAGGTTCTGTTTCACTGACTTTCTTGCTACACCTTGGGCCTTGTTGTGAATTCTAGTCTTTGGTTTCGTATATAGTTTATGGGGTTTAGCGTTCCTAAGCGACTCAGGCTGTGATGGACGCCGCAATGGAGGTCTGCGGAAAATTTCGACCACCTGGGGTTCTTTAACTTGCACTAACATCGCACAGTACACAGGTATCTACGAAATGAGAATGCCGCAGCCGGGATCAAACCCGCGTCTTTCGGGTCAGTTCCCGAGCGCCATAACAACTGAGCCAATTCGGTGGCTGGAATTCTAGTTTAAGCCGTATTGTGGGTAGAATTGTGGCGCAGTGCTTTGAAGGTCAAATATAATATTGCACAGTCTGAGTCCCTGGTCGTTTGTTTGATAATATCTTTACCTGATCTGACAGATGATATAGCGACAAAATAAAAATAATAAGGCCGACGCAAAAACATTGACTGCGGTATTTGGCCGTAGGACACTATGTGAAATTTCATTTTCTTAAAACAGTGAAATCTGTTGCACTGAGCATTCGGTGGTGGCTTCGGTGGCGCAGACTGTCGACATCCTGTCACATGGCCAGCGCTAGGCGCGTTGCTATCGCTGTGGTAGTCCGGCTTGCGACAAAGCCGCAAAGACACTAGGAAAACAAAGGCAGCAGCACAGTTAATCCTGCCCTTTATTTAGCGCGCCAAGCAGCAGTGCTCAATTGAAAATTTTAAATTCAAAAATTTGCTTGTTTTGAAAACCTCTTCTTGGGTTTTCTGGGTCCCTCAAAATAGTGAGAAGTTGCTCATATTAGTGCAGGTATGGTATTGGGAGCACATTAAGCACTAGAATTAGTAATGCATTTGGCGGACGAGAAAATATGTACGCCTGCCCTGGAACCAGTGGTAGTTAAAAACTTCACCTAGTTAAGGCTTAGCGAAAAATGTCGGTTAAGAGCAGACCAGGCGTCAACGTTTGGAATGTGACAATAGTTCCCTGCTGCTTGCCGCATACATTTATTCAAGTCACTGCTAAAGCCTGCCATCAGCGTAAGAATTTCCTGCCACAAAATGGGCCTAAAATCTTTCATACGCAAGCAAAAAGTAGGATTAGTTTTACGCAAAAAATAGCTAAGAATTTAAGCGTTCTCAGCCGCGTGTTCCCACATTTGCTGTATTTGTGATAAAGCCTTACCACGCAACATTACGTTACGTTATGTTTAGAATGTTATATGCTGAACAGCATCTAGTAGTCATTGTGACCTGAATATGAGATGAACCCATGCACTGCGCCTCAAACATTTAGCATATTCTAATTACATGATTATAGTTAAACAGAATATATTCGTAAACCGCGCATACTTGCAGGTCAAAGCATCTGCCTGTTGTCCTATTATGCAAGGCGAAATTTTGTTTGAAAGAATGCTCGCAAGTTCGCGACGCACAAAGATATTGCAATGTTGCTGCATATGCTACGTTGCGATAACAATTCATTTAGATGCCGACAATTTCCTGGGTATTATGTCCGATTGTGTGGTGTCATGCATGCATGCCCTAATAGTAAAGCGGCGGATTTCGTATCCAAAATAGTATTCCCAAAGGAAATCCGTATTGTGATGACGCCTTGTATGGAACGGTACATATGAGATGAGAATTACACTTTGCCAGACGGCACGTTGACGAAATCCCTCGGCTTTGTCCCAATACGCTCAGAGCTAGACCCTCCCTTAGGCAATGTGTTGTAGGGATAGGACGCTCCTAATCTTTAATACTTTGCGCAGCTAGCCCCAATTAATTAATTCAGAGGCCGAAAAATCTCCTGGCGAACGAAATGTGCGTAGCATGCGCAAACCTGTGAACGTGTGTTTGTACCGAAGCGCCCTTTAATCCTGAGCCTAGAACTACGCTCATTATAGAGGTGACGTGCTCGCCAATACGTCGAGTTGGTCTTTCTAAGTCGTTTTTTGTATTTACTTTAGTTTTAGTTACTTTCTCTATGGTCATTGCGTACCATCTAGCTGAGCTTGCCTACCTTGAGTCGAATTCATGAGGTAATTAAAAAATGACTTTGAATGAAAATATTGCAATGAAAATATGTTCACAAAATGTCTTGAACTAGTAGAGGGCATATTGGTGTTCATTGTTTTATTTTGCAATAGTACTACCGGATGGGACTTAATAAATAGCGATAGAGCGTTAACCAAGTTTCTTTCAAGCATCTATATTGGACTAAGTCACAATTTCCGGCATTCCTGCAGCTTTTCTTACTGCTTTGGGAAGGATTCATTGAATAGACGAATAACAATGAGTACGAAATCTCTGGGGCTGCGTCACGCTTTCCAAGTTACTGGAAAGTGCCAGCTGGAGTTGCGTGCAGAAATGTACCAGCAAAATAAGAGAAATGTGTTGGATATGCTCATACACTTCCGGTTCTGTCTAAGTGGACGAAAATTAGCCTGATAACTTTAGTTGCTGTATTGGGTCTTCAAGGAACCGGAAACGACATGTTCAGCTTGAGTGCCGTGAAGTTCTGCTCTGCTTTCTTGTATTCTTTAGGAAATTAAACCTAAAACGTAAAAATGCTCATGATTCATATTTTCTAGGTGTAACATATATATATATATATATATATATATATATATATATATATATATATATATATATATATATATATATATATATATATATATATATATATATATATATATATATAAAGGAATCCAACAGTCACGGAAACGAAGGGGCATAGGGGAATGTTTTTAATCTTTTTTTATTTGTAGTGCCAATCAATCGGTTTAAAGAAATTTACTTATAAAGCAGAAGAAAAAACAACCATGCCGCCGGTGGGATCCGAACCCACGACCTCCGAATATCGCGTCCGGTGCTCTTACCAACTGAGCTACGGCGACGGCTGTCCAATCTGCTGTTTTCGTGGGTATTTATGTTTACTGCGTGTAAGCGAACCTTGAGAGTGTTCACCAGCGCCACCCTCGACCATAGCGGTGGACGTAGCACGTCCTGTTATATCGCGAGTGTGACGTAGAACGTCATCTAACGGCGAGGGCGGAAACTGTGCGGGAGCCCTCTTATGATACCTATGGCAACAAGACTGCCAGAGACGAGACACCCGTTAAGCTATTAGCAGACAAGGCAAAGGAAATGAGGGGCTCGTTTGACAAACATTAAGGAAGCCAACAGTCACGGAAACCAAGGGGCATAGGTGAATGTTTTTAATCTTTTTTTATTTGTAGTGCCAATCAATCGGTCTAAAGAAAATTACTTATAAAGCAGAAGAAAAAACAACCATGCCGCCGGTGGGATCCGAACCCACGACCTCCGAATATCGCGTCCGGTGCTCTTACCAACTGAGCAACGGTGACGGCTGTCCAATCTGCTGCTTTCGTGGGTATTTCTGTTTACTGCGTGTAAGCGTGTATATATATATATATATATATATATATATATATATATATATATATATAGTGGAAGCAGTCAGCGTTGCTCAACGGGCCAGTGAAAACTTGCACAGTGAAAAGGTCACAACTGCTTCGATTATCTAGGTTTATTCACCAACGGTTTCAGACGGTGGACCGTCCATCATCAGGGTTAAGTCGAATATGAATACACAGATGTGCGCACTTACGGTCCTAAATGCAGAGAGATAGGAGGTACTTTCTCTCTCTCTGTCGGCGTCCACTAAACGGAAAGGAGAATGGATGTGAAACAAGTTAAAAAAAGATAGTTAAAATACAGAGGTGACAGACATGCAGCCGAGCTGAGAAGGTTGGATTTTCGCCGAGAACACTTAAGCTTAAGTCTTCTCGGCGAAAATCCAAATTGGTCGCCGGAATTTGTAATGTTCAATACATCCTGTGTCTTTTCTGTGGCCGTCGGTGTGAGCTAGCGAACCAGTCGATGTGATCGTTGGAAGCAATTAATCGATTAGGTTTTGCATCGATGAGGAGCAGTCGGCCATTGTAACCACCATGCTCGAGCAGACACGGCGATCACGAGACACGTATCGCGGGAAATCAAACGCTATCACGTTAAAAGCTTCTTCGATTGAAGGCCATTCCCACAGCGTTAATTTTTTGATCGTCCTAGTCAACAGCGGCTCTTCGGCTGAAAGAAACATCCGCAGTGTTTTAAAAGGGGCTAGTCGATCGTTCATTACTTTAGCGGAACACACAACTTCAGAACGGACGGTAGAACACGAGACACCGAGCGCAAACTATCAACTGAGTTTTGTTTGCGACGAGGCTCATGTTTAAACACTCCTAATCGAGAGAAAAAAGGCACAGACATACATAAGCGACCCGTCTGTGGCTCCAAACAAAAAAAAACTGTTTTTGACAGCTTAAGATGGTTAAGCATGACTTGTGCAAGAAAGTCGAGCCACTTCCCGATGGCACTATGCTTGCTTGGCTTTTGTGCTGCTTTTTGCTTTTTGTGTATGTTTTCAACTCTTTTTCCCCCTGATTAGGTGTTTAAATACGAGCCCCTTCGAAGATAAACTCAGTTGATAGTCTGCGCTCGTTGTCTGTATCGTGTCGTATCGTCTGTCCTGAAGTCAAGCGCTCTCCTATAATATGGATGAAAGAAGATTTTTAGTACAAAAAAAACTAGAATGAACGAATCTAGTTGGCGAGTGAACGTTTCTCGAAGTACGCCGGATGAAGGAAAAAAAAAACAGAGAATCTAGACGACGTATGCAAACGCAGGTGTTGAAAGCCCGACTGAGGCAGCCGCGACTCGTGCTTGTCGGAGCGCACTCAAAAACGCACGCGACAAACAAGATTTGGTAAAGTCTGTCGCGGGCGTCGCCAAGGAGGAGAACTCGTCTGATGCGTTCCTGGCGAAATGCGAACGCCGCCAACGGTGATGTGTTCTTCGAAGTGTGAATTCTCCTTTCAGGGCGTACATATTTTCCACCGCTACCGCACTGAGTCCAGCAGCTCTGGAACAAAATTATTTTAAAAAAAACTCCCGCAACGCATCACTTGTAACGAAAGGATATGTGGTTGAGTCTCAGTCGTCATGGAGACTATTTTATATGGTCTGTGTTTTCCAGAACATCATGAGCGCATCAGGATTCTAAAAGGCTTGGTGAACACATGTGCTCGTTTAATGTTTTGTTCGTCGCAAAGGAATGCAGATTTTTTCTCCAGCGATGTTCTAAGAAACAAACGAATATAAATTTCGTCAGAACATTTTTTCAGCTGTGCGCGAGCCTTCAGACGCCCAGAGTTCTGAACGTGCTCACAAAGGCGCATTTTACAGTAGCTGCAATTGCCTTGAACAACGAAGCCGCGTAGACGTTATAAGAGGGCACTTTATGTACAATGGCGAATTTAGAGGCATACAGGTACGGACCTGCACATGTCGAAGTAAATGTATGCAGCCACGTACCAAAGCTAACAAAGCAGCTTTTCAGAAAACTCCACAAAGTTACGTCTTCATCACTTAAAATGGTGTCCTCATGTATTTGAAGTGATGTGTCCGAAAATATGATGGATTAAATAAATGCGCCGTTAACAGTTAGGAGTGCGAGCTAAATGTTTTTTCTAGACTTTTTTTTTCTTTTAACTGTTAAGGTACTGATCTAAAAGCTCGTGTGTACGTAACTACCTTTAATTTAGACGCCTAAGGTAATAACGCTTATTCATGGTTCAGATAGCACGAAGTTCATGAGCTTCAAGTAGGATGAGCTACAAGTACGAATTCTACAAACTACCAAGCCTTAATATTCACTAACAACGCTTGTAAATACATTTCTCACGTTCATTTTACTTGCCTTTAATTTTGCTCTTTTACTGATTTGCATGTTTTCACGTGCAAGGCCACAGCATGACAGCCTACAAGGATGATTCACGTTTAAACGCGATCACATGAAACGCACTTTCATTTCCTATTCAGTTTTAACGCATTTTGTCAGGAGGTAAAATCACTGAGCTCAAATTCATGCCGGGAAAGCCCCGAAATCAGACAGCAGTGATTTAGGAAATATAATGTCGAATCAGAACAATAGCTGCGATAAAATTGTTTGTAAATCGTCCAACCCCACAAATCGTTAAGTTTAGTACCTGTACTGGTTACTACTGCTACCTCGTAATGACTGAGCTCATACAGAGTGAGTTCTATGCAGCACAGTTTATCCCAGTGCTCTGTGCAGATCTAGCAATGGCTGATAGCCTATTGCTCTCAGTCACATTATAGGCTCTACATTTGTGACCGTGAACTCAAGATATGAATAAATTATCTGTCGAACATGTACAGTCATTATCAAGAAAAAGACCACGAAGAAATCCGACGAGCTAGTGAGGTTGAAACCAGCGCCTGATTATTCTTTCCCTAGAAGAAGAAGAAAAAAAGTGGCGGGAGGAGAAAAAAAAACACCAACGCTACAACGACCGTGTTTCCACCTGCGAGCGAGATAGAGGGCGCCACGTGCGGCATAATAAAGCACCGTGAATACGATACTACCGGGCGGCTGTAACCGTGTGTGACGGGGCGGATGGCACCAGACGGCGCTTGGGGCCAGCGCCCCTCAACGGCACAGTGTGCTCAGGAGAGGACTCTCGGACACGCTGTGTGATTTTTATGTGCGGGCCTTAGCTGCGTTCTGGGAAATAACCAACGTGACATGTCAACAGCTCCATGCGATGATTCTGTGGGAAATGGCATATATTTTTTTCATTAATTATAACAACTATCAAAGCAAATGTGTTGGCTGGTTAGTGGGATCGAGCCTGTTTTGAATAGCGGTGGAAGGGACACTATAAGGACGTAAACACACAAAAACGACGAGCTCAACATGTTTGTGGACTACTTGGTTAATGACATACTGACAATAGAACTGCGCTAGGAAACTGAGGAAAAAGGGAAATACAGAAGACGCAAACGCAAATTTTCCACTGTTATGCAGTTTACTAGTGAAGCTACGCCACGGAAACGTGGGCAATGATGTTAAACTCCCTCTGAGCAGTTGCGAGTGTAAGCTGAGTTTATGCCGTCTCCCTTGAGGGTAGTTGTGTACGCACCATTGAAGTATACCATTGAATAATGAACTGCATTTGAAAAACATTTCTTAAGTTTCGTTCTTACAGGCGTTTCCGAATGCCGTAGAACGAATATAATGACAGTGTGCGGTGAGATGCCAACATTTAGATATCGAGCCATGAACTACACAGAAGAATGCTAGATGGAGGCGGACGCAAATATAGGAAATTCGGGACGACTTGTGGACATAAAAGTGCTGTCACTGTTTCTCCTGAAATTCTAAAAAAAAAAGGAATGGCGTTATCTGCGTTCGTGGCCACATTGTCTATCTTCCCCTCCATTCCACCGTTATAATCCATCCGTGAAATATTTAAACCAGCAAAACTTTCATAAATGACGAATAAGAGTATTGAGGCAAAAGAAGACCAATTGATATCTTGATGAAGTCGAGACGTACATAGCTCACAACATCGAAGAGCGTCGTTTCCACCACCGCGGTGACTCAGTGGTTATGGTGCTCGGCTGCTGGCTCGAAAGACGCGGGTTCGATCCCGGGTGTAGTGGTCGAATTTCGATGGAGGCGAAATTCTAGAGGCCCGTGTGCTGTGCGATGTCAGTGCACGTTAAACAACCCCAGGTGGTCTAAATTTCCGGAGCCTTTCACTACGGCTTCTTTCATAGCCTGAGTCACTTTGGGACCTTAAACCCCAATAAACCAAACCAAACCAAGCATCGTTTCCGGCCTGATCTATTTGCTAAACAGAAACGACAAATTAGATCATTGGCCAGCGCCATTCATTTGTTATGGTTGCCGGAGCTACGCGATACAGCCAGCATTGCTAGTCGGTTCTGAGAACTGGGCCGTTAAGCCGAAGGAGCTAAGTTTTTCCGGGGTTATCCCGAATAAAGAACAAGGCCAGCGTCAACAAGCCTGCACGCGGCAAATGTCTATCAGAGTTCCTGTTGCCGGCTGTCACCTAACCTGTCGCGATTGAGTGGGTCGTGCCCACGTTGCAGCTTTCTTGATGGCTGTAATGGGGACCTATGTGCGGCAAAACGAAAAAAAAGACAAAAAGAAAATACGGTCCGCATCTACAAGCCAATCTCTTACGTCAGCTGAACGAAAAACACGAAAAAAATGGGCCAACAACAGCACTACAAAAAACAGGACTCAACGGCAAGACAGCTGGAACAGCATCTTTGTTATTTATTTGCATCATTTTCCTTACGCCTCCACACTCCGTTGGAGGCGCTAGCGACGCTCCTGCTTCGATCGAGGCAGGAAGGGGGAAAACGTGGCCAGGCTCCAGGCGGAAGCGTGCCCACTATGAGGCTCCGGACGGGCTTTTCCATTAAGCTGATTAACAGGCCATTCTTCACCGGCGACAAGGACGCCGCCCTAGCGGTGACACCCGTCGGCATTCGGCGAAACGCCCAAGAAAAAAACAACTAGGTGGCACTCCTTGCGCACCGCTCTACTGGCATCTGCGTCGTGAACGGCGTCAGGTCGACATCAACAAACAAAACAGATTTTGATGCAAGTCGCAACATGGAAACTCGGACGGTGGGAAAGAGATGGTACCACTTTGCTCAGAATACTTTGTCTTTGTTTTCATTAAGGCTTGATTTTTATTTGGTGGCAAAAGTTTCTAAGGCATAATAAAAGATGAACAAAAATTTTGGCCTCTCAAAACTTGTAGTTTTAAACACTTTTGTTCGATTAACGCTAGCACTTTCGCAATAGAGGTGGTGCCTACATGAGTAATGAAGTGGGCATGACAACTTGCATTACATAAACGGGATGGCTTGGACTACAGGTCATCTGTATTAAATACGTGTGAAAGTGTAGAAAAGGGTCACGTGTCATTTCTTTTTATCTCTTCACAGCTCGTGCGCTGTGACATGCCCTAACTGACGCAGTGTAGACTATCATAAGATTGAAAACGAATGGCCTCTGGTGCTTTGTCTGGATTACTCACTCTTACGTTGGGCCGATGTTCATCCTTTCATCCTCATATCCTTCTTTTTCTTTGATTACTCTTATCAGAAGAGTTTTAGGATTCAGATATTCTCCTCGGTACATAACTAGGCGTCTTTCAGCGAGTTGATGACATGTTCCAATCAACTGTCACGAAGCCAACATTTTCCACAGCTCAAGTGGATATCTCGTTTGAGGGTTTCATGGAACCGTCGTTCTAGTTGCGTGCATGTGTCGTACTGCGCAGCTTGGTGACGTCGTCCCCACGAGCTTACCTGATCGTCTCCTAAACAATGAAAATGACCATTGCATTCATTATATCTGAGACGAAAACGAGCCAATTATAGTAATGTGGCCCAAATGTATTTTCTGCGAAACTTAACTGGTCACCTTCGCTAGTGTCGGAGAGAGGCGGCAATGCAGCTATCGTCGTAACTGAGGTTATCGTTCTCATGAATCCGCTTTGGTGGGGTACGAAAGGTTGGGCAATATTTACATGCATATATACATTTTTAAAGGTAGGGACTGTGGCAACGGTTGATGCGCAGGTAATCCATGCGGTCAGTTTTTTTGGATACGACGGAATTTTTTTTACTCTATTTACTTTTTATACCCAGTTACGTGGTTGTTTTTTTTAATAGCGGTTTAACTTTGTATATAACTACATTATATAGCATTTGTGGAAAGTGCATCAGATATTTCGAGAGCAGCGTTAAGAGCGTCTATGTAAAGAGCGGGTGAATCCGTTCATTCAAATGCTCGCATAATTACCATGACGGAAAATAATTATTATTACATTCCATTCAACTTTTTCCATCTCGACAGCATATAAAAACAAAGAGGGCAATGTACAGAACTAAACAACCGGAAATAAAATTTGTGCTTCTGGGTTTATGTGTGGAGAGATTGGTCACTGTACATCTTCGCACGCTGTCCTCATTAACATTTTTAAGCAGGAAACTTACAAGCATTTTCCCTCTCTTAGGAGACGGACAATATCTTTCAAAATAACGCCTTACGCGCCAGAAAAGGCGCGTACTGCGGCACGATCCATCATTGCTAGCCGGTAGAAGGAAGTGCTGTAAAGAATTATTTATGGCTGGAAAAAAAGTTTGCAGCCAAGGGTAAAAAAAATAGCTCTCTCTTTTCCTGGAATGATGCACCACAACTATATGCCACGCAAAATTGATGGCTGCAGGCTGCGGAGCTACGGTGAGACTCCTTTCCGCAAAAAAAAAAAAAAACTGTAAATACCGTTTACTCATATTTTGAATAAAGTTTTAAAGCAGGAAGCACAGCGTCCGACACAGGCAAAAAATGCGAAAAAAATGTTGAGTTTAAACCGCTAAGTAAGGCCTACCCAGATATCAATCACAAAAGTGTTTTGACTGCATATTTTATTGCAATATAATGAAGCCTGCTTTATAAATATAAACATTGGGATTCTTTTTCAGTATTTATAATATTGCTAGAAAAAGCGGAGCACTTGCGCCCCATTCATTGATCTTATTTCATGGAACCCAAGCTACTTGGTTTATTCTAAATTCGGGAGATGTGCCGAAATGAGGCTTTCGTATTTATTCGCAGCATACGCAGAAGACATATTGATGCAGATCAGTATCGATATCAACCATCGTGAAAGATTTCTTTTTTTGCTTTTTATGTAATGTTTGTTGTATAAGTTACAATGAGCTACGTTCAATTTGGGACGCTAAGCCCCCATCTCATGCTTCCAAGGTGCTGACAGAAAAACCCATTTTTGATCGAGTGGACACTAACGATCTGCATCTCGATGACCATTGAAAAGCTTAGTCTATAGGCAGAAACGAACTGATCCAAGTTTCAGCGTTTCTGAGCTAGCACGAAGTTGCAATTTAGGGCACTCTCACTAGTTACCGCAGGGCATAAGATTCAAGCTAAAACTACCGATAGGCTAGCCGATATTTTGCAGATCTGCAGTGCATGGATATGGCCGAGAAACATGGAGATGAAATGGTTATCTTTCATTCATGGAGTTAAAGTGACTGAGTTTGTCGATTATTGCCTTCTAAGACTGGCAACTAAGATCATACGTAGCATGAAACAGCTTTTAACTTCCATTTTTAATCACGCATAGCCTAGAATCTTCCACTCATGAAACTTCGAACTCGTAAAGCAATTTCAAGAATAAATACTATAAATATAGTTAGAGGCTATCTGTTACGAAAAAGGGACGGAATTTTGCACTCTTGACTTGTGAAACTACAAATTTAATGACGTGTGTTGTCATCAGCACTGCTACGCGTAGTCAACGGCAGAACCGGTGTTATAGATTATTTTCTATGACTCGGACGGTGGTGGGTTGGTGGACAATTTAATTTTTTGTTATTTTCACATTGGAACAATACTTCAAGGTTGATTTGCAAAAACCATCTTCCAATTTGCATCAGTACCGACGATGAAAGCAACATGCCTATGACACAAATGCAAGCCTAATATCGCATGAGGAAAAAAAATGTTTGTGGATGTTTTGTTTATGGTATGCTCTGCGTCGAGCGGCGATTTTTAAATCAGTATTAACAGTAAAACCATCAAGTTTTCCCGTGCTGATTAACAAGACGACTGACAACGAACAACTAACCGTAAAAGGATAATAAAAAGCCCAAACTGGCAGAAGTTTGGACATATCAGTGACGGCACAAAACGATCCACCAGTCTCCAAACATCCGAGACTTCTTCAAGCAGGGCCTGCCACTAGAGGACTCCACTTTCATTAAGAGCGCGCATCTACATACGGGCATGCACTAGGTGAGCTTTCAAACCTTTTCGGAGATAACACACAAACAGGTCGAGTTAATTACGCGGCCTGTTTATCTTCTTGTTGTTGTTGATTCATTTCACGACCGGCATCGCTGGTAAAAAAGAGAGAGGGCTGTTTGTTTCTTTGCCCGTCATCAACGCCGGCGGCACCTAGAATTAATGGGCTTGGCGATAAAGGGACCAGGTCCTGGGCTTCGGGAGAACGCAGACAAGGTCCCTCCAGGGATCAAAGAGCCCGCCGCACGAGCTTCGAAGTGTTTGCACTAGCGAGCAAGAAAAAAGTGGGGTTGAGATCCGGGACCGTGGTTTACTGCTTGTGACGTCGAAGTTTCTATCGCCATTTTTTCTCTAGTATTTTAGTTGTTTTCGGGGTCTGACTAGGAACGAACGCGTCTCGGAACTCGGCGCTCGCCCAAGCACGCTCAAAGTAGGCGAACTCGCAGCGCCGTGCGCTGGTGACGCCTCTAGCGGATGACGAGCGAATTTGGAGTGCCTGTACGTTCGTGAAAGTGTTTCTCTCTGTAGACTGAAGGGGAGAGGAGTATTTCGAAAAAGCTTTTCTCGGTTTGTGTTAACGCGTTCACGGTCTAATCAAGCGCCCAGTTCATTAGTGTGGGTTTGCCCACAATAAATAAATATGCTTGGAAGTACAGTACTGTGAGACGTAAGAAAATACTGAGCTCCTGCTCTCGTACTTTCAACGTTGCGTTTAAAAGGTGTGCCTGATTTGAGTGGAGAAAAATTAGGCTGCATAATTAGACAGCCACTGGAAGATCAAAAAAGTGTTAGGGTTTTAACGTACCTAAACGGAGTACATGTCCGAAAGCATGTGTTTAGCCAGGTTGGCTCACGCTTTTGCTTTTACGGGTAAAGCTTATCTCATCTGTTTGCGCCGCTGATGGAATTTGATGAAGAAGATGATGTGCAGTGCACAGCGATTTTGAAGTTTGCGCGAGGATATCATCATCATCATCATCATCATTATCATAATAATCATAATCATCATCATCATCATTTTGAAGTTCAGCGCGAAGTTTTAACTGCTGCGGCGATAGCATAGTGCTCTCATGCAGTGGTCAGCGAAATTGACCTGTTCGCGCTGCCGCAGGTTCGAAACCCAGTCGCGACAATAGTTATTTTATTTCGGCATTGGCTGTTGGTATGCTAGGTTTTGCCAAGGTCACCTTCAAGGTCAAGCTTCACACAAACTCAGTGAGCCGGTTAGACCTCGCACAAATAAAAAAGGTTTGCTGCCAGTGGCAGAGCAAAACTAATTTGTGGGTATTGCGGTTTTGTCCTTCCCTTTTTACATTACTTACGTTTCATGTGTTTTGTCTCGCCTAGGTAAATTTACGTCTTGTTTGTTTAAACCGCTGTCTTCATTTATTGTCTCCTATCCCCTTTTAAATGTATCTTATTTTTCTGTAAATTTTGCTTTCGTGGTTTTTTTCTAATGTCACCGACCGGAAAAAAGGTCTTCGATAGTCCACTGTGCTCACGGTGCAGTATTCTAGGCAATTAAGTATTATTACTTATAATGTGCCTGACAACAGTCACAAACTACGGCGGGAATACCTTCATTCTGACAATTTTTTCGTTTTTTTTGTTTGCTATGGCAAGGTTTTCAACGAGGCACTTAGCTTTTGGTTGCGATCTTAGATTCGAGACTGCTTATTATCTTCCCTTGCAGCCATGATTTTGATCAAAGCTAATACTATATATACAAAACACTACAGGCATTGTTGTGCACGTTAATTTCCTGGCGTGCCTGCAATTTCCGAGAGGCGACAGTGTAGCCATGGGAGGTACCATTATTCGCTCTGAAATGATGGATCGTTATAAACATTGTTAGCCATCATCGCTGCAATTAAAATCCATAACTACAGTAATGTTTACTTAGCCGCGTGCTGGCCATTTCGGCCCAAACCAGGGAAACTTGATTTTCAGCTCCTTTGTGTATACGCCTTTACGCGATATCTCTTGGTTCGGTTTGGTTTATCGCACGGGAAAATATATGGCCTGCCTCAAGCTTGCCCAGTTTGTAAACTGCTAAAGAAGTAAAATTTTCGGCTTCGAAAAGAAGCATCTAATCCACCCGGCACTGTGTGTTAACCTCTCACGTCTTCGTGATTGAACTTTCTAGCGTCTAGACTGATGAATAGTTATTCTCCGGTGTACACAACAGCAATAATGAATTTGTTTTTGACGGTGGTGTTTGATCACGTGACATGCTTCAAATATCTCCAGCAAGAACATTTCATCATCTACCCTTAGCTGCTACTGTAGGATAGTAGTGTCAAACCTGGCGGAAATACACGACGTCAAATAATGTCTTAATAAGTATCCAGGCAGTGGTGGTGCGAAAGACGTGACCTGGCTCGGAAGTCCATGTTCTCGAAGATAATGATGTATTACACGGTGAAAGAAAAGCTTCACTTCTATGGTTTAATACGAGCGCGAGATCAGTAAGGCTCTCATGCTCTACAGCCGTTACGGCTCATTGTACCCCATATGAAGTTTTCGCGTAATGCTTCACATTGTTCACACGGATTCTTGCTTTGAATTACAATAGGCTTCTCTTGAAGGAACGGCTGTGTTTGGCCCTGGAGGAAAGATGAAAAAAAAAAAAACAACCCGGCGAGTTGTGTAAAAGCAGTGTCGAGAAAACTGAGCCATCCATCTTCTTTATGAAAGTTAGTGCCGTTCTTAGCCAGCACAGGGACACGCTGGACGCTGTACCATTTTTCCATTATTTACGTGCTCCGGCTACCGATTTCTCGACTTGGGGGAGTTTGGTTTCAGAACTTGTAGGTGTTCTCGGTAGCGTTGCGAAATCATTTAGCGCAATAGGTGTTTCGCAAACAATAGGAGAACAAAGCAAGCATTGTCAACGGGAGCCAAGGAATCTTTTGTGTTTCCTTGGTTACTGCTGGCTTTTATTAACAAAATTCTAGAGCTAGGCTTACCGGCTTAGCTCATGAGTCAGCGAATGCTGTTCCACCTTTGGTTCAGCCATGCAGGGCCACATTGTGCGCTGGAACCACCCTCAGGTTGTGATTTCCGCCACCCGCGTCATAACCTTCTTCTTGCACGATAGCCACCCTCTGGGTTCCTCTCGTGCGGCCACTTCTCGGTTGCGCATTTATTCGCTTTCGTGATAACTTCGCAAGCCATTAGGCCACCCGTCACCTTTCACTCTCTCTCTCCGTCCACTGGCATTAATCTCTCTCCACATTGCTAGGCGGCTACATGCCACGGTTGAGAAGAGGTCGCAAATTTAATTACATTTAAATGAAATAAATTCGGTAAATTCAACCTTAATTAACTTCAGTTTAATTGCCGAGTTAACTTACTTTATTTCACTGACCATTTAGCGTCTCACGGCTGAAGCGGTAGATTCCAATTAGAATTCAAGGATATATATATGGCTAAACCAAAGCTATAGGAGCTTTCGTTGTAAAGAAAAAAGTTTAATATGGTATTACTATAAACAAAGAAAAGTATAGCTCAGAAGAGCTGGTATCCTAAAAATAGTTTTATCTTGAATAGTTTTATCTTGAAGCTGCCGCGGTGGCTTAGTGGTCACGGCGCTCGGCTGCTGGCCCGAAAGACGCGGGCTCGATCCCGGCCGCGGCGGTCGAATTTCGATGGAGGCGAAATTCTAGAGGCCCGTGTACTGTGCGATGTCAGTGCACGTTAGAGAACCCCAGGTGGTCGAAATTTCCGGAGGCTTTCACTACGGCGTCTTTCATAGCCTGAATCGCTTTGGGACGTTAAATCCCCGTAAGCCATAAACCATAAAACTAGTTTATCTTGTCCTACGACAAAGAAAGGGTGGTTCTGGATCCCCAGGTGGTCAAAATTATACCGCAGACCTCCACTACGGCACTTCTTCCTTTCTTCTTTCACTCCCTCCTTTATCTCTTCCCTTACGGCGCGGCTCAGGTGTCCGCCGATATCTGAGACAGATACTGCACCATTTCCTTTCGCCAGAAACCAATTTTAATTTTCATTTCCCTTTTCATTGCCCCATGACTGTATACTATTGCAGGCCCATCTGCACCTTGTGACCCCTGGTCGTGCATTCGATCGAGGAAGTTCCAGACGCGTAAATTATTATGACTTTGTGCTTGTTCTGGCTGAAGTTGGCCTCTGGCCGTATACTGTAACGTTTCCTGTCATGTTCGTTTCAGATGGTCATGGCGTCAGTGGCTACCAGGAGGTGGGGAACCGAACGAGCCATCATAGGCACGGCCGGTCTAGACGCGGCGCTGGCCACCCTACACCAGCTACGTTCAGTCTGACCTTGTCGCAGGTACCACGTTCCGCCAAATCTTCGCACAAGCATCGCACAGTTTCTTTGCTTTGACGGTATAAGCTACGTTAAAGCTCGTCAGACATGTCAAGCGCGTCATTGTGGTCTGTAGTTGCCAATCGCCAGTGCCTGTCCGCCTGTGTGGCATGAACGCGAGGCGCGTTCATGCACCCAACCATCAATCATGGTCGCGTTTGTGCCACGACCAGCGTGAAGTCACCCGCCATGGCCTACGTAACCTGGAAGCAGTGAAAAAACGCAGAAGACCACATGAAACGAATTGAAACCAAGTAAAATACACTCCCAGGGCAACATTGTTTTAGGTTACAGCGTCAAAGATCTTGTTCGGCGGAAGAACTGGCGTCAGCGTGACTGGAAAATCCGTATTGGTAGAAAGGGCAGTGACGTAGAAAAGCATTTTCACTGAAAAGAAAAGAAAATGAGGTCAGGCGGTATCGGGCCGCTGTTCTAGGGGTCGATAGCCGGGCACTCTACCTTTGCACCACTGGAAAATGTTCTTCAAGTGGGATAAGTGAGGGCCTTGTACGAGCACGTCACACCGCACATTAAGTTAATTACAATACAGTACCACCTCATTCATTGGAACCGCTAATACCGCCATCAATAATGTCGACAATTAGCATCACCAACAATTAAAGCAGACAGTAAACAAACTAAAATTTAAAGGTTAAGAATAAGCAACACCACCCATTTGGGTGCGTACCCAAGCGAAAGTATAGGCGTGGGAAGGACCTTTGATGCTACCGCGGTGTAATCTTAGCCACAACCTTCAGCATCTTATATTTTTTTCGGGGGCAGGGGGAGGGGGCCGGTGAAAGCTGCAGTTTCTTGTTTCGACATACTACAACACTGATGACATCACCGTTTACCCATGAAAAAACCATTATTAAAGTTTGTATTTTAAAACATTTCACGAAACAGCATTAAAAAAAAGTTGTAAATACCCTTTCAAGAGCGGCTAGTATTGCGTGCTTAGCGATTGTAAAGCACGTTCACTAAATCCGAAACAACGCATCGCCTCAACACGCTCTTTCTTTGCTAACACGCACAAAGTTTTGCCCCTCGGAAAAAAGGGTAGAGGCAAGGCCAATGCTCTCTCAACGAACCACCAACAGCACAGGGCAAGTCCAGATGAACTGGAGACCTGCTGAAAGGTCCTCTAACATCGTTAACATGTGCGAGCAGTCTCGGGCGAGCTCCCAGCTCACGTACCGAGACTTTTTTCGCATTCGCAGCGCCGATCGATGCTACGCGCCCCGCTAATCGAATCCGTGATGTGTCTCTCCTGCGAACAGTGCATGCGCGCACGCAAATGCGCCCCAACCCGTTGCCCGGTGGTGGTCACTCTGTTTCGCACTCAGGTATAGCCTGCTCCAGAGGGTTTTTACGGTCAAATGGTGCTACGGACAATCGATAAGAGGAGCTCCGAAGACAAAAGACGACTCGATACCCTGTCTGTCTAGATTGAGACTGATGCGCAACCACGTTCTAGATCCTCTGGGCTGAGTGGATACTTCCGATGGTATCTAGGTTACCCGGTCTCTATATTGGGTGGGTAAGGCGGCAGGCTTGGAAGTCAGCCTTGCGGCCTCGGCGAAGTGTGGTCGATAGTTGGATGATTGCGTGGCGAAAGATAAGGATGAAGAAAGACTGAGAACTTAGTGGGCATCTTGCATGGCGATGGTTTCGTCTATATGGCATGTCCGTTCTTGCTTGTAGCTCCTCTGTGCTTTGTATAGCTGCGTGTACTAGTATGGTTCCTTGTGCCACTACGCATAGCACCGGTTTACGGTTTTCTGTGCTTGGCGTTTTAGGCGCCGTCCTACGTGACCAAGTCACAAGTGCTGTACAAAGAAGGCAGCAGCTAAAATTTGTGTACTATATGCAACAGAAAATGTTGCTGAAGACGTAATGGCACCACTGGGGAGGCCGATCACGCTGGAAGAGTTTATTAATTAATTGGTTTTTGGGGGATGGAAATGGCGCAGTATCTGTTTCAGATATCGTTGGACACCTGAATCACGCCGTAAGGAAAGGGATAAAGGAGGGAGTGAAAGAAGAATGGAAGAGAGAGGTGCCGTAGTGGAAGGCTCCGGAATATTTTCGACCACGTGGGGATCTTTAACGTGCACTGACATCGCACAGCACACGGGCGCCTTAGCGTTTTGCCTCCATAAAAGAATTTCTGTTCGAGAAATTAAGCTACTAAAAGAGATGTTTGGTTCCCATCAAGTTTCATGTTTATAAGACTGGGTTGTTTGTTTGGTGCGGATGGGGACACATTTATTTTATTTCTTTTTCTGGTCCCAATATAATCTGTGTGTTGTTTGTTGTATGCTCCTACGAGCTCTCTAGCGCTTCACTCCGCTGGGAAGAGTGCAGTTAGTAATGTGCAGTTACGCAGGGCGCAGAAGAACGCAGATGGCGTGGACAAGCTCAACCATAATCTTGTGTAAGCCCCTAAATGTGCATTGTCACCTCATTGTGAATCAAGGCTGTTTGCTTATATTTGGAGAGAAAAATCCCGAGCCTTGCAATTACACTGATAAGGCGTATAATTTTGGTTCAGAAAGTAGCCAATAGTGCAAAATATTTAAACAGTTGAGCCTATTCGCTCTTCCCTCTTGCAAAACTTCAGTTTTTTGTTGAAATTATCGGTGCATGTGCCAGCCAAGTCGCCTTTCTATCCCAGAACCGGGTTTGCCAGTATGTGCCATCAAGAATCTTATGGTACAGGCAGCCCTACACTCTAAACGTGAATTACCCTAAAATGAAATTAAACAGGAGTAAGCAGTCTTCTAGCACATTCCGTAATAGCTGCTGTGTATGACGCCCATGGCCTGCGGTTATTTTCCTCAGTAAAAATATGAAATACCTGCAATCGACAACGGAAACAGATTCCCTCTTAAAAAAATGCGAAGTTATTTCATTTACGAAGATTTCAGCCGTGATTTTGATGTTCTCTTTTACTAGCCCCTTGGTCTCCGGTGCCGAATTTAAAAGTCTGCTTTCACTGCAACCTGTTTCAATTAAGTTACCATGTTTTGAGGTGTAAAAATCCTCCGTTGTCAGCAGTAAGGGTTTCGTATATTTAGTGATTGAATTCTACCCCAATAGCTTAGGCAGCAAACCCTGCCGCTAAATGAGAGTGCGCTATGGGCCCGTTTACTCCATTTTTACCACCCTAGAGGGTAATTCATGTTTGCAGTGTAGAGTGCATGCAATAAGAGCTGAAGGAGGGTGGGGCACAGTTTATGGCTCTGATGAGGAAAGATACTAGAGGGAAACGTGTGCTTTCGCCAAAGCAATGCCTCCGACTCAAAACCTGTGCCACTTACAACAACAATGTAGCTTCGAAAACCTGCCACTCCGTAACCAGCTCGTCCTTGCGCGAGAGCGACTTGGAAAAAAAAGTCGGTTGCAGCCTTGCTTGAAAGTTGCTGCGAAGCTCAAAAGATTCTGCCCGTGGGTTGAGGCGAAATTTCTATTCCAAAGGAGCGGAAGCATTTCGCGGCTACTGAAGAGTAGATAGCCATGAACAAACGCCATCCAAATGTCACAGATGAAGCGGTGCGCATTTGGGCACATTAAAATCGCATTACGGGGGCGGACATTGAGATCTTGCAAAAGATAGAAGTGTGACGACGCGACTTTTCGTCTTCTTACAAACACGAGCGACACCGGTGGTGACTATCACTTGATACAGAGATCGAGTTTTGTAAGAACCTCCGCGATACCATTGAACCATGTTGCGGGCCTTGTAACTAGCTAAGTGCACCACATCAAACTGCATGTTACAAGGATAGAGTTAAACGTTTATTAAGTCCTGACTATTTCTTGATGTCTGTGGCTCATTATTGGAACAAAAATATTTAATCCGGCATTAAACGATGTCTCAGTGCTTAGCAATTTACTCCAACGTTGACAGCACGCAATACCGCTGGACCATTGAGTCAGAATCATTGGTACTACCCGCGATTGAGTATTCATGATTACTACTGCCGACTAAAAGAAAACTAGCGGTGACCTTGATTTTATTGTAATCACTTAGATTGTGAATAATCGTTGGTTGTTAACAGCAGCGCGAGAGAAAATTTAATATTTGTGTAAGACAAAAACATTGAAGGGACCGACCACTGAACAAAACGTGTCATGAAATTATGGAAGAAATTAAAAAATCGTGTCTCGTACTGTAAGAGCTGAGGGCTGCAGTATCGAAGATACGATGATTTATAATTTAAGTTTGGCTTTAAAAATCGAAGAAAATGAACTGAAGTGCCATCTTGCGGTGAAACCCCGCCGTTATCAGTGCATTCTACCACGTGACTATGGTAAGAACTCTTGTCGACGAAGTCTACATCAGTTTTCCGTAAAAGTTTTTGGTGTGGAAACTATAATGTTCGCTACTCTATACTAAAAATGTCTATCCCTCTAGCTGGTAAGATTAATAGTAATTTTTGGTACATCACTTTCACCGGCATGCCGTCGCCATCGCGCTAGCTGAACATGGTTTCCAGAATCGCGATACATTAAAACGAGCGCATGCGCTGATCAGACAATTTTCGCTAATATCTTGTACAATGTTTATAACAACGGTTGAGGATTTGAGCCCCTTAACCAACCAGCTTTCTGATGTAACGAAAAAAAATGAGGGCCTAAAAATTCAACATCCTGTCTTTTTCAAAAATGCCACAACTAACGGTAGAAAATCGCTAAGTCAAACCAAAACTCGAAGGAATCCGCGTTCTTTAGTATTGCCTTGTAGCAAGGAAGAAAGCGTCCATTGTTTATGTTATTCATCTAAAGAATAATATCCATGAACTAAAATGCAGCTGCCACCTAAGTTGGAGCTTGTTTACGACATTCACGAATCGGCAGCTATCATCAAAAGCTCAAAAAAGCATCAAAGCTGAACTTAAGCCTCAACGCGTTAACTCTAACCATCGATGCTCACCCGACGCGTTTATTACAATTTTCTTTCATTTATCTAGTATTTTCTTCATTATTTTTGACACAGTGTCTTTAGCTTCATGAGTACTTTTAAAATCTACTTTAGACATTTGACTTCTCACTCATTAGTCTTTGAATATGTCCCTAAATGTGTAAGTGTTTACGACTTTGCAATACGTGAACCTTTTCTAAAAAAAACGAATTCAGAGCAGCGGGTGTCTGCCATACCTAATTTTGTCCCCATCATAACTGCGCCTTAAAAACACATTAACAAATCATAACAAATTCAAATTGTTTATTTAGTGCGCGCTCATGCGCTTCCATGCAATTGTAAGCATTTCAACAAAGGATAACAATCCCCGCGTGCATGGCAATATCGACGCCGTGATAATCAGGTACTGAGAGCGTCTTCTTTCTTCTTGTTGCAAATTCGTGCCGTGTCATCTTGCTTGCGCGTGTGTCAGGCATACCCTTTTATGAAACCACTCACATGACTTCTCAGAAATGCAAAGATGTCATTTCAAGATTTAAAGGCATCTTTTCGCTTGAGACGCCGCCTCATTACAAATTCGCTTGAATAGAATAGTGTGCGGGGCAAAATATGCCTTTCTTTTTCGTACAGCTCCGCCTACTTCTCGTCGGGTTGCTAGTCTTATGTTCCTTGTTAACAATGTTCATGGGGTCAGTGAGGAACTTGAGAGCGCGTGATAAATAATGTTTTAGCTTTATCAATGGCCTTATACGTTCCCGTTATATGTACTACATGCTAAGTTTTTCATTTATCTCACCTCAGTAAAAGCAACCCAAAATACATATAACGTGGTGCCTAAGCAGCGCCACCTTGCCAGTGTCATATTTGGCTCACTTCTAATTCCCATGCAAATACTGAGGAAAAGCATACGGTCTGCTTCTAACTAGTGCTTAAAAATGGAATCTTTGTGCTTCAGGTAAACTTACAACGAGGTGTTTAGCATTTGAAAGAAGTAGATGAGGCTTTGCGCCGAATTTTAATGCCATCGCTCTGTAGTAGACCTTTCTATCTGTAAATGTATGCATGGCGCGAAAATACGCCAGCGTTGATTACCTGTCCAATCTTTGATCATACCCATTGTGCTGCAGCTGTTTTGTATTCAGAATACTTCCACGAGGGGACAGAAAATTTTTCGCGTTTATTGAATTTTGTAGGCATGCTGTCGCCATCTGACTTTTGGTTGTTGCTTCGATTTATTGTCGAGTATTTTGGTTGGTGTGTGAGTTAGTATTTCATAGTGCTTAGTGTAGTTAGCTTTTGGGTGCTGAAAAAAGGATGCTTAAAATAGCTATCCAAAATATGCCCCGAAAATAGCACGATGGTCACATGTGTGATAAAGGAGAATTTCTTTGCAGAAAAGGCATACGATACACGAAGAAAGCAGGTAGGATACTTTCTATCCTTATATCCTTAAGGTGCATGAAAGAATTCAAAGTTAGGACTTACCCGCATTCAGATGAAGTCACCCGCCAGCAGAAAATAAACTTAATTATGCTACCTAGGATAAGCTTGCAAAGACATGAAAATTGTAGTTGATAGTGCTAACGCCCATTTGTCCCGTGAACACTAAAAGATGTTGGGTCATCACTTTCGCTCGTTATCAGTCCCCCCCCCCGCCCCCCCCCCCCGAAAAAAAAAACGCTATTTGCCACGACGCACGCAGTTGTCTCGGAGCATATGGTCATGTTTCCTTCTAGGCTATGAATCGAGGTCACAGAACCTAGGTGCCTGTGAATTTCTTCCTCGTCATGAATTTATCCCCTAGAGTCGAATCCGTAAAAGCATAGCACGAGAACATCATAGCCCCACACCAGCAACGATGTATACCAATAGCGGGAAACTCCTCGCAGTTTGTACAGTGAAGAGAGTTGGGTGTTACCACGCACAGGCCTCCCTACGCATGGACTTTGAACTTCCACTACTTTCATGTGAGCAGCGTGAAATGAACGACAGACAAGAAAAAGAAGCACAAAAAGTGGGGACTAGGAACTGTCTTTGAGTGTTGAGATGTATACTTTGTCATTTCTTACTGTCAGTTTGCAAACATGCGGCTTGTGACGTCATAGTTTGTACTAGATCTCTAGATCATAGTACGCCCGTAAGACAAAGTGACCAATTAAATTTTCTTGGCACTCGTTGCAAAAGCTAACTTGATAAGCGGGAAAGGTGGCAGTGAAACCCACGCAGGCATGGAGGTTGCATTGCAAGAGCTTTCTCTCCAAGGGCACTTGCGTTCAGACTATAATTACCGTGCACAAATACAATTGAGTTATAGGATATAACTTATGCCCTAACTAAGGCTAAGTTCATTATCTAACACAACTAGTTGGCTTTATCTTTACTAGGTCGGTCTCTGAAATTGTCGCACTAATAGCATCCATTTTATTTTTGTTCACCCTCCTACGCTGACTCCAGCGCCGCTGTGCTATTGTTGGTTTCATGACCCGTGAACGTGGTGGATGGTAAACACAAGATGAAAGTACACCAAAACTAAATAATAGATTTAGTTCAGATTTGACGCTGATTCTAAATCCCCTCACGAAAAAAAGAAAAGCATTGTATTCCGACGCCGTTATACTTGTACTCTGCTAGTCAATAGCATTCAACGACGTATAAGGTGTTCAGAAATATACTGTTATCAGCCTCCATTTTCCCCGTACTCTAAGAGCTACCTACACCACCAATTAGGCTAATTAGCCACTTTGTGTGCAGTAAATATATTTCTATATCGAAGGAATGGGAGTATAAATTAAAGAGAAATAAATAAGAACACAGACAGGTCGGCTATGCCTGTCTCGAGATAGCAACTGAGGCGCTTAATTACAATGATTGCGTAATTATCAACCTACGAGGAGCGGCGCAAGGTCATGGGTAATGTCGACGTAAATGCGAAAGCACTGCAGCTCAGGAATTGCGCAACCACCGCATGCCGCATAAAGCATATTTCTTTCTTGTTTCGGCGATTTTCATCCGATTGCTTATTTTTGTACACTTTGCTCTTATTCTTTCTTTTTTTCACACAGCGATAGTGTTGCACACAAGAGCAATTAGAGCGTTCCACATCGTCCAGCAAGAATGCGTCACGAGTATGGCATTGACGTCACAGAAACAACAACCACTGTAAGCACTTCATGCACGCTCGCATTTTCACTTCGTACGGACCTGGGCTGTGATGCCTAGTTTCCGATGCGGTTCAGCGCCATGCAACGCTCTGCCTGCGATGCGTGGCACTGTGTCGCGCAAAGATCGTTCAAGCCTCGCAAACTTCGCGGCTGTCCACTGCATCCGTTGTTTGAAAAACGATGTGTCTCCAGGTACGTACGCCGCCTAGTGGCGGAGCGTGTAACGACGTGACCGCCGGAAACTGTTGCCTCATATCTCGCTATTACTTCTTGAATTTAACAATTGCCTTGATTTAATTGTTGTATCTTTCGAGAAAAAAAGTTTGGTCATGTCATCGGTTTCCATGGCCGTATAGTGGGGGCTCTAAATATATTTTTATCACCTGAGCATCTTTACAGTGCACTAACATCGTACTGTACGAACATGTTTGTCATATACCCTACATCGAAATGCGGTCGCTACGGCAGGGAATTTCATTCTGCATCCCAGGGTCCAGCAGCCGAATGCCGTATCCCATAAGCCAAGACGCCGAGTCAGCAGTTTTTTCCTTCCTATTTAAGTATACCTCTGTTCCCTCATTTTTACGGTTAGTCTTGTGCCTCGAAGGCCACTCTCTAATTTAAAATTAAATCACTGAAATCAACTTTCAGTCACTCTGTTAATGGCTGAGCACCCATGGCTGTTCTGCACCGCTCCATGGGATGTGTCTAAGGCTGGGATTAGGCGCATACTTAACAGCGTTGACGACAGCCTGTCTTAAAATAGGCGAAATCAGTTTCGTGTGCTTATGTTTTAATGCACGTTGAATCCACTCAACGGATGGCAATTAATAAAGAAGCCTCTTATAACCAGCGGCGTTTGCTTTGATTCTTCAGAACTTGTTGCATTTTTGCCAACTTTAATGGTTTAAGACAACCCAAAGCATTGTTTTATAAAGCGGTGTGAACATGTGCGAACTAAATGCAAGCTATGGTGAAATGTGTCCCGGCTACGTCTACGTCGCCGCATATGCCATTCAGTTAACACGCATTTAGTTGGTATGCATATAAAAACGGCAGAAACACGAGCTTGTACAAAATTGCTCCTCTAATATCCTCACTGCGAATGCTTCTGTAGAACGCTCTAGCGGGCTAGTTGGTTCATTTCAGTAGAAAGGCAGGACTGCGCGAAGGAGACAGGACTGGAGACATAGAAACGTCGTTTTCGTTTTTATGTCCACTGTTGTCTGTTCTGTCTTATTCGCAGTCTATTCACACGCTTTTGTTCATAAAGATTTTACATCAAACTGCTAGTGCATCACTGAGTAAAACGAGCTTTCGGGCTAGTTGGTCGCATTCTTCTGTCATAACTGCAGTGAAGATGCATTTCCACATAGAGCAGAAACACAAAACACGCGGATGAACTCTGCGCTCAAAACTGGCTTTATTGGTAACAGAACATGCTGAATACAAAGATGTTTTGCGCCTGCGCGCCACAGAAAGAAACATACAGTCTTGGACAAAAGTCTGTGGACCACGTGTTCCGCAAACGAAGCCGATAGTTCTATTATTAGAAGGCGGCTGGAGACCACACTTCTGGAGATCAAAGAACAAAATGTTTATTTTCATCGCCACAAGTGCGGTCTCGACGCTACAGTTAATACGAGAGCTATCGGCTTCATTTCAGGAACACGTGGCCCACAGTAACTTCTTTGCCCGCCCGTACACCCAAGTGCCAAAGTGAAGTAAGAAACATCTTATCTTGTAGGCCCATCACATAAAAAAAGAAGGAATAGCTGCCTTAGCGATGCGTAAATTTTTCTTTAAGCATCGGACTTGGTCCTTTCTCGGTGAAAAGACGCTTCCGGCTTCACTTTAGCATGTGGTTGTATGTTTCTGTGGCATGCAGGCACAAAGAAAACTTTATAATCAGCATGTTCTGTTACCAACAAATCCAGTGGTGAGTAGCATTCGTCCGGGTGTTTAGTGTTTCTGCTGTGTGTGAACGTGTTTTTTCTCTGCAGTTATGACAAAAGTGTGCAATTAGCCTTCAAAATGAGTTGTTCGGATTTGCTTTATAATATTGCAGTTACTTCCCATCAAAATGTCTAGTATGGCTAATATAGGTGAGCAACATACAAATTTGTCCGTAAGTTTTCGAGACTGATTTATTTTCTTCTCTAGAAATGATTCTCCAAAGCAAATGTTGGTGCCTATGTATAGCGGCATCTTTTCGGGCTAACCTGAGCAATTTATGTTAATTGCTGTGGCAGCCACTAGATGCAACTACATGTAGAAAAATACGTTGTCACTAGTGGTCTGCGCATTCTACTGTGAGTGAACCTGGAGAGATGGACGTCCTCTTCGAACAGCGTGTAAACATAAAATTCTGTGTGAAGCTTGGCAAGACAGCCACACAGACGTATGAGCTCCTTCGTGACGCTTACGGCAGCGAGTCCATATCGCGGGCGCGAGTTTTAGAGTGGCACAAGAGGTTCGTTTCGGGGAGAACGTCGGTGGAAGACGACATATGGCAGGGGCGCCCTTCAACCTCACGGAATGAAAACAACGTGGCTCGTATCCAAGAAATCTTACAGCAAAGACCACACCATTGCAGTCCGCATGCTTTCAGATGCTCTCGACATTAGTAAGACAACATGCCACGAAATTTTGCGCGAGAACTTGCGAAAACGAAAGCTGAATGCCGGACTTGTGACGCACTCCCTCACACAGGACCAGAAAGACACGCGGGCATCAGTGAGCGCTTATTTGCTCTCCGAGGCAGAGAAGGATACTGCATTCGCCGACAGCATCATTGAAGACGAAACTTGGTGTTTTCAATACGATCCTCAAACAAAGAGGCAGAGCGCCGAATAGCGGTCCACAAGCTCCCTGGCGTCGAGAAAGGTGCGGCGACAGAAGACCAAAACAAAGACGATGCTGATAGCTTTTTCGATACCAGTGGTGTCATACACCACGAGTTCGCGAGTTTGCCCCAGAAGGGCAGACGGTGAATCAGGAGTTTTATATTCGCGTGCTCCAACACATGCGTGATGCACTGCGACGCCGTCGCCCTGACTTTCTGTAATCTGAAAAATGGAGCCTTCTCCACGATAACGCTAGGCCGCACTCTGTTCTCAGCGTGACAAAATTTCTCGCCAAGCACAGCATTACTGTACTTCCCCATCCGCCTTACTGGCCTGACCTCTCGCCAAGCGATTTTTTCCTGTTTCTTCGTGTGAAGAGGGTCCTAAAGGGTCGCTGGATGGGGAGCGTGGAGGCCATTCAAGACGCCACGACAAAGGAGCTGACAGCCCTGCCAAAAGAAGCGTTTTCCAACTGTTTACAAGACTTTAAGAAGCGTTGGAAGCTGTGCATAAGCTGCAAGGGAGATTATTTCAAAGGGGTGCTGCACAAATGATTCCAACGTTAAACTCATTTTTTTTAATGGACTCAGTCGTACGGACAAAGGTTGTATTTGGTTTCAAAGCAGTTTGCCGAGAGGCAGTGAAAGAAAACCCCTCATTTCTACTTTCAATTAATTACCAACTACGTCGAATGTATCTCGCCTGATAACGTTTTTTTCTTCGGAACGCTACGAACACAAACACACGACTGAATGAAAATGCAGGAGAACCACAACGTTCTTATTTAAAGCTTTATCGGGTAGCAACAGTTCTGAGACTGCTGCAGGAAGGCGCTATGAACAATCTACGGGGACGCTAAAGCCGCCTTATGAGAGGAATGCGGTAGCGTTAAATTGCCGAACTGTTGCAATTGCTGTTGAAACTTTTGTGGGTGTTTGCCTAAGTTTTTTTGCAATTATCGGTCCATCAGCCGGCATATTCGGACTGCAAACTGCGGTACGAGGTATTCGCTATGCTATGATGGTGCCGAAATTTGCATATAGTATTGTTTGTTGCTTATCAACCTGCCGTGGTATCACATTCTTCTTATGTTTGATTACAATTCTCTATCTTGGTTGTTGTGTAGAAACTGGGCAGGTTAGGACAACAGAAGGTCACGTGACCTCTCGCGCACGATCACTTTAATTGCCACCTACCATAATGGGCAGGTTGTCATGGCGTTACATGGTCACATGGCCCGTCTCTACCAGTCAGGATGGCTCATCAAGGCATATTTGATGACGTTACAAGATCACGCGAGCTCTCTGGACTAATCAGCGAATTTCTTCTCGGTCATCGGTGGGATTTTGCTGTGCCGACAACTCTAACGCTATCTCATTAAAACTGGAGCATAGCAAAGGCGCCAAAAGGAAAACGAAATGAAATGCACGCGGCTTCTCCTTGTGAATTACCAACGCAAGCATTTGTCAAAGGTGCACCTCATGGGAGCGCACATCCTCTACCCACTACCACCAAAACCAGGTTAGCATCGATCCTGAAAGCCTTCAGGCCTGCGAGGCTTTGTTCCCGCGAAGGGCGCTTTCGTGTCTGGCATGTTGCATCGCTTTTGGTTAACTGTCCTAGCCAGCTATCCCAAACCAACTTTCAGTTTCCTGACTGAGGTAGAGCTTTCTTGGAAATAACTTTAGGCATGTAGTGCATCGTTTTATTTTATTTTCCAGAGGAAACAATGAAGGTATGCCGTTCGGTATGGTTTCTATATAAGTGCAGCGAAACAAAATAATAACGGCTGCCAGTAGTCGTTTGTGCGTGATCGCAAAGTCAACATTTATCACTGTTCGAAGAGAAAACATACGTGACGGGAATTGTGAAAGTCACTACGGTTGACCAAGGCACCCGCAACGGTAGTGCTTCGCACGTCAACGACAAAATCGATGGATAGTTAAAAGCAGGGTTATGAATTGAAACATAGCCTTCTGTTAACCATGCGGAAAATGACCTCGCTTCAGATGAGGGGAAACTTTTTCATTCCTCTCAGTACACATGGTGTTTAATGCGCTGGCTGCCGTTTCAAGAAATGAACAAGGAATTTTTTCTTAGCACTGAAGGACACCTATTAACTGTGGTCTTCGGCGGAGTGCAACGGGGTAATAAAACAGGTCAATTTCGTTACTAGATTTTATGCGTGAAGGTGTCACGTTAATTGAAAAATACCCAAATCTGAATCAGGACCTATAGTAGCGCCAACGCCCAGTCGGCTGAAAATCAAGGATATCGGCGTGCATTTTGTTAACACAGAAATTAAATCTTCAAATTCAGACGTAAGAAGCTGGATAGGTTATTGGATAGTGTTAAGTAGGACGTGAATGCATTGCGCTTTTTTTTTCAGGCCATAACATAAAGTGGTGAAAACATAAGGAATCCTTCTTCCAATTATTATATCGGTCCCAAGGGTAGTCCAATTGATGACGTAGGAGATTTATTTAATGACTGCATGGATTGTGCTCACCGTAGCACTGCCAAAACCTTATTGAGCTATTGAGCTTTTCGAAACAGCCTTTCGCGAAATTTTACAGAAAATGCAAGTTGTCAGTGTATATTTTCATCGCACTGTCCACAAATTTCTCGAAAATCTGGATAAGTACCTAGATGACTAAGGTACCGACCAATTGGCTTTGGTGAAAGTAAAAGAATACAAAGAAACTTGAAATATTACTAGCTACAAAATATTTTTTTAAAGCGAAGAGGACGTTGGTAGGTTTCTTGCAGATCAAAAGGTAAATAAAAAAAGTCAGCAAAATCGTCGCAGCAAAAGACACACCCACGAGCTTCGAGATGAGTTTTGGAGAACCGGACAGAATTCTTATGAGCTACGTCCATTCCTGCGAAGTAAGCAGGATATGACAACCGAATACGTGACCGGACGAAGCCCCCAGCTTTGAACCTACGCCGCTTTATTTTCTGAACATAAATCGGGCTCTCGATTACTTTTTTACGTCATTTTTTCTACCCTTCAGTCTCTCTCCGCACACTCGCTTCAATGCTGTTCTCCCCACTGATCTCGAGAGGCGTTTAATGTTTTCTCTCTCCCTCTTTGCTTTAATTTTTTGTTTGCTGAAAGCTTTCACTGCCCACACCGCTATTCGTAGCCGGGCTTCTCTTGATGTCTACGTAGTAGCGCCCGCGGCTCAAGAGTCCAGGTTTTCTTTCGAGGACGTGACATCGTAAGAGGCTGGATTATCGCTGCCACTTGAGCGTATTTCTTCTTTCCCACATTCTTTTTTTTTTGTCCACGCCATGTTTCTGCTAAGAACGACAAAATCCAAGCCAAGCCTAGCCAAGAAAGAACAAAAACAAGTAACCTGCGAAGAAACGTACAAGGCCCTGAAGCTAACTCGGCATTTCTTTTTTCTTTTTTTCATTCTTTTCCTCATCGGAGAAAAGTGGTAGGTGCCGGCAATGGGTATTTGTGGAACAACCATGTTCGGTCCCGCTTCGTCGTGCAAAAATGTTTGCAACGTGCTCGAAGCGAATGTCTCTCACTGGCTCTGTCGAGGCCCATTAATAGATGTAGTCGTCTTTAGGCTACAATAGCAAACCGTGTTGCAAGGTTCTCGGGAAAGGGTTGAGGATGGAGACGTGATGAAGTCACTACCCAATTTCGGTGCCAGTTTTGAATCGAGGAAAGACTGGGACCGTACTTGACTGGGACCGTACTATTGTGTCGTGAAATGCGTTGTACAGTCAGAGCTCTCTTACTTCATCGGTGTGGGACAAACTTGTTGTTCTTCTTTTTTTTATTTTCTAAAGAAAGCGCACTCTCATATGAGAGGTATATTGGAGAGGTTTCGAAACAAACGCCTGAGGCGTAGACTCTTTTTCGAGACTCCCTAAAAGTACACGACCTAAGGTTTGCGTCTAAGCTCATATTTGCTGAAGGAAAGCACTGCCAGGAACGAAAAGTTTGTATCCCAGGTATCCCAGGGCTGTGTTCAAATAACATCGTAGTTTTTTATCTCTTGAGCTTCACGAAAAAAATCGAGTTTGCCTAGTCTCAAGAAGCTGTACTTGTTGGAGCTGGAAGCGTGTGAGATGTGCAGCATGCAATCGATTGATTATTATCATCAGCATTTTCTTCAAATCAGTTGTTTTTTTCTTCTGTGCTGGCGCAAGCGCATGTTAAAATTGTCTGCCACGTGTCGCCGACATAATTACCTTCAGTGTTTTCTTTTTACAGTATGGCAACTATGACAGCGTTCTATGTACGTGTCTAATCGTCCTGACAGTGTTGCCTCCTGCTTGCATTATGTGGCCGCACAAGGTACCGCCTTTACCAAAGATAACACAGGCTGCCCGGTTGGCTTCTCAGTTGTACAGCGGGACAGTTAATGCACGCATCAAACTATAAATCACTGTGACGTAAGCAGAACCCTTTTCCTCATCTTCTTTTTCCTTTTGGTTTTAAGGGAAGCCGTATAAGCTCTACTATCAGGGGGAGACGCAAACCATGCAGCCTGGTTACGTTTGGCAAAGACTGTACATATGAGGTGCGTGGTACGGCCTGGGACTTGAATATATTTGCTTTACTAGTGGGTCTTGAAATTTTTTATTAGTATACGATGCTAAGTATGTTTGTTAGGTTCAACTCTTCAATTAGGTTAGATAAAAACGTTTAGGTTGGTAGAAAATATACTTGGCTACCTAATTTTATTCTCTCCTTGCGCTCCTCAATGAGATTTCTTTTGCTTTAAAGAAAAAATAAGCAAACGAGAAAGAAACAAGTGCGCTAATGAATCAAGTCGGTTTAATATAAAAAATAGTAATGATCCCGAGCGAAGGTTCACGCATAAAGCAAAACCTGATTGCAGGATTTAACGGTAAACATGGTGATAAGATTGCAGGTATTTGACATAATAAAAAAACAGATGTCGGAGAAGATGAACAATCGGCAGAGAGCGTTTCTTAAAACGGTAGCGGTTACGATCAATGCATGGCGCTGTAGTGAGTGTCAACTTTCTCAAGTGCTCATGGCTTGTCCAGAGACCGCCGCTGTCCTAAGAAGTTTGGTGAAACGCGTTTTTGCGCAAGTACGGCGACCAGTCTGCTCGAGCAAGAAAGTCCCTTTGAGGAAGGCAGCCTATTCAACTAAGCATGTACCGAAAGTCGCAAATGTAGCAAAATGCACAGATACCCGAGGAACGCTTGTGGCTTTGGCATCATTGAAAAAAAAAAATGCCCTTCGGGGCGTTCTTGACTTGAGGCACAAATACATATTTCTTGAAACATTTGATTCTCAAAGTGCACGTATACGCATGTATACGCATTAAAGGAATCTAAACAATAGTGTCACGTTAAGGCGTTAGTCAGCTTAATGGTTTAGTTAAAGCTTGACGTGAAAAAGGAACATCAAAACCACTTCAACCAAACGCTGATCACACTCTGCTCATTCATCTTAACAATGTCATTGTCAGATATGTCAGTCAAATATACAAATCGTCTCGACATTGGAGTTTTAGGTTTTCTCTTGGGGCATTTGTGACACTTAGCGATATTACATTGGTGTGTATGCCTGTAAAATATACAAAATTCTTGCGACACTTGTTTCTTGGACACTTGTACCATGCCACATGTGCGCGCTGCGAAGATCGAAACAAAATTGACCGATCAGTGTTGTAGTCAGTTCGTTGGTGCAGCTGCATGAAGTCATTCGAGTCAGGGGAACGTACGCCCATACCACTGTAACAAAAAGCTCATCCCACACAGCTACTTGTCTGGCCTTCTGAAGCAGCACGATAAATTGGCCCAATATTAGAAATTAATGGTACCACCCTGGTCCTCTATAGGACAAACTTTTGCCAATATAGATCCAATATTGGGTTGATTATCGGTTCTGCTTTTGTTGTTGTCTCAGTAAGGACAATAAAAAAAGAAACTCACACTGAAGCCAACTAGAAATGATCAGCAGGCTAAAATGTCGCGGCAGCGTAGCACTTTAAATCCTTCTCACAGTTTGTTTTCTCTCACCGTCATCGATGCATCGCACCTGAAAAAGAGCCACGTTTTGGGCTCCCTAACGTTTTGTTTACTTGTTGCGCCACGCTACGTTTGCCATGTCTGTCTACTCGTGATGAAATAGCCCACTTCAGCGAACGTCGACAGCCAACAGTGGAGCTTCTACGAAGCTGGGTCGCGCTACTCTCTAGCAAGACAGGCAAAAAGCGAGAGCTATTCTCCACGGCCTCAGAAGAAGACGAGGAACCACTAGACGTTGAAGAACGCGTGTAAAAACACAAAGCCTGCTCGCCCCATCAAGGAGGTGAGCCCGCCTCTGCCTTCGCAACAAACCATCCATATTTATTAGGCAACGCGACTCGAGCTTTCGCGCTGCCTGTGCAAGAGCTCTGGGGTCGCGGGTATGGCGTTCAGATGAAGCCATCAGAGAGTGTATGTGCGCTGATAAATCTTCTCTTTCACGACTTCGTGTGATGCACTGAGGAGGCATCTTTTACTGGGTTAGAAGACAAAGTTGTTTGTCTTGCTTTCAGTAACGGGGCAGCAACCCAACCAGCACAGAGCGTCGGCCCAGTGTTGGATATGTACTGAAAAAGACCGGTCCTACAAACGACCACCATTTGCCAATATATTCCGAAAGTTGGGTCGTTGTCATGTGCTACTAGGGAAAAGGTATTTATTTCTTCCTCGCGCTTGAGTAGTGAAGCTACTAGACCACTTAGGCCCACTCGTTCGTATTCTCTTTCTTAGCGTCTGGCGTCTGGGATTCTGTGTTAATTTGGTGCAAGCATTAGATCATCTAGTTCGTATTTTTTAATACGGAGCACTTCACTTCCAGGGCGCAGTGTATTGGAAAGATATGGGAGATACCTTTGTCCTGCAGTGGGCGTAGTGAGGCTGATAATGATGAAGACTTCTTTTACACTGCACAACTTAATTGTTGGCTTCTAGAATTCATTCTGTGATTTAATGCTGCTTTTTCCTGTTGTAATACGCCTAGTTCATTTTGTGGAGTTGGAACTTCAAGCAAATCAAGATACACTGCTTTTATGGTTTGATGTGGTGTACATAATAAAAAAAAATCCAGTCCAGCTCACTAGCGTGAATTGAGTACTTGTGTGTTTTGAATGTAAATAGTCACTGGGAGTTGTAAACTGCATCAGCATTACACTTTGGTGGCTTTCATATTGGGGGAATCGCATCTTCCTTGCTCAAATTTTATTTTTCAGCTTCGAGTGCACCGTATTATCGCTTGCCCTGGTTTTGCTGCATTCGTTTATAATCGCCATTGGCATAATGGGACACTAGGGAAACTCCTTCAATTATTTCCTTGAAATTATTCGAAATTTTATTGCCAACATTTATTCACTTGCTCTTCCCGACTATGTTAGCCTTTGTTCGGCAGCAACAAATAATAAACGCAATTCTTGGCTGAGAAAATAAACTGAAATATTTTGCTGCCTCTCGATTAGCACTGGGGACGTCTGCAATGAAAAGGACTCCGTGATTTCCGTTTTCGAAGTAAGCATCGGTGTTAGCTGGCCTCTGGGATCCGCACCTAAAATCTTTCTTGACGCACCGCATCGAGACTTGCGAAATGTGCCGCGGATGGCGACACCTGTATTTAGTTTCCTGGCCTTTTCTAATATATAAAATCTCCGTTTTCTGTGGGAGTGGTAACTTTGTTGTTATAAGTTCGTTCTCTGGATATACAGACCGACTATAATTTGTCTTGAGTGTTGCTTTCAGCTCTTTAAACTGTAAGACATGAGCTGAGATGATTTAATTCACCATTTTTATTGGTGCCACAGTATCACATTTGTGTGGATAACAATAATTTAATCCGCCTTTTAATTAACACTGTATTTGCTCCTTAAACTCTTTGTGTCTTCTGGCGGTGGGGGCCAGGTACTTTATTTTCTTTTACTTTTCCTGCCCAGCCTAATCTCTGCCATTGCTTCTTTAACGTATGTCGACATTCAAGTAATTTCAGTAAACACCTCTGTCTGGTTGTTGAAACGACTGGAGAGGCGCAGTACATTTGCGACAGTTATCAAAGAGCCAGGGAAACCTCAATTGACCAGGCTTGTCACTTTTATTAAAGTTAGTAGGCGAAGAAAGCCATGGACATGTCCAAAGCGTGTATCCTAAATTTCAGTGCCTAATACTAACGCTTATCGACGCAGGACTTATGCTGGGAAGGTGAGGCCTTGGAATAAATGCACAACAATACAACGCGCGGACCACGTTTGCAAGAGCTGGAAATATTAATAATTAGATGTGCAGCACCCTGTTGTATGTCAAAGGCAATAAATTGAACACTGGGGGTCAAGAAAGCCAGGGGACACGTGTTTTAAATGTTAGAGTGAATGCACATTGGGAGACGCAGGTTCTAAAGTGTTTCGCAAAGGCTAAAATACTCGGAAGTTACATAATAAGGGACATATTTTGGCGCGTATTATATCAACAGTGAATTCCGGAGCTCGGTACACACAACGCCTTTCACTGCCACTTAGATGCTCAAGATTCGGAACCAAATGAATGAGAGTTTAAATTTGGAATGGAGAGATTAAGTTATACTTTGATCGAAAGCTGAATATAGTTATGACCAGGATAGACATGAAGGCGCTAATAACTTCATAGTGATTGCTTCATTTTATTTTCTTTCCTTAATCAGTAGATTCAACAAAAAACAGGGAAAATAAGAATGTCACATGTTTTGATACCTGGCAGGATGTTGTTTTCAACATCGCAAACTGGCACTGCGAGTGCAGTTACTATTCGACAAAAAATGCCGTGCTAACTTTTCAGGGACCGAAATTGGGTCATTTACGTAGCTACAAGGCCAAGGTTAAGGTTAAAGCAAAATGCATTGTAAAGGCAAGTGATTTGGGGCCACTTAACTGCAGAAGCTAACTGAGTTCGCTAAATTCAACCCCCTCTATGTTCTCGGGATAGGTCGAAAGGCGATTACTGAACAAAGAGAAAAGAAATGCAAGACAGAGCGCGCAATCACTGCGCCACAAGACAGCTCAATCGCTCTGAACGCCTAATCAGCATTTAGGGCAAAATAGCTCGATTGCGTTAGGGGCGAACCCGTGAAGACTCAGTCACTTGTAATCGTGAATAGCTAAGCATGTAGAATGCCTTTGTCTCTCCTAGCATGCTGCGTTTTTTTTTTCCTTCAATCGTTATCTCGGCCGTTACTGTGAACCTGTGTAGGTCGTGAGCCCTAATGCAATTTGGTCTGATTATTGTGAAAGTCTGCCACTACTGCATTTTATTCTGCTTTCTTTTTCTTGTCGTTGGCTCCTTTTGCTTTACCAACTCAATTACGTGGTCCCTGGGTGGTTGCATCAGCACGTGGGTGCGCCATTCCCGGACAGACTGGCATTGAGAAAATATATTCCTGCAACTTTTCACGCCTAGAAAAGATCTGCCCGCAGCTTTTCACTCCGTGGCGCGTAATTTGTTATCAATGATTAGAAACTGCAGTTTGTTGTTTCATTATATAAAGAGCAGAAGGAAATTAAAAATATCAAGTCATGAGAAATTAATTTGCGATAAAAAGGATATTTTGGTGCTGGAATTGAAGGCCTTAATATTTAAATGCGTTTCAACAGCATGAACAAACCAGAAAGAAGGGGTGGTTTCAGTCAAAACTGGTGTTACCTTTGCATATTACTGGGCATCTTCACTGTCAAGACGCAGCCAAACTACTCTTTCGTTTACGATATAAGTTGTGTTCTGTTTTTTCTTTCCTTTGCCTTGATGAGCGCTACGTCATAGTTTATTTCGAGATTAACCTAGCGTGCAAAGTGCGCCCTAGCGGCAAATGCAGAAAGCGTCTGCCTCCCCGACATCTGCTTCGCTTTTGATTAGGCGTTGGAGGCTGCATTGAGAGCGATGTAAAGGGCACGCGATAGCAGTTAGGAGGAAAAGAATTCCAAGAAAAGGTCACGTTGATTTCGAAAGTGGCGACAGGTTACGGCCATTAAGCGGCTTAGGGCACACGACTCTTGCTTAGCTAGGGTACTTTTTGTTCATGTTTGATTTAAAATAGATGGCGGTAAAGTTCATCGAGCCTAATAATGACTTTGTGACGAGCCGGAGGCGCGCACAAACAGGCAAATTGCTGATTGTGACCTGCAGTTCCAAGCTGCTAACTTTGACGCCTTACTGACATTCTTAATGAGAAAGTTAATGAATGCGCATATGAAACAACCGAGAACCTTTTTGCGCACAAGCACTGATGCTGCTAAGGGTAGTTTTCCAACTCGTAGCACGCTCAGTTCCAACAGAAAAACAGATTAGTGATAAGTCTAGCAGAGAGCTTTGGACGCTTAGAGAAAGGAAACAAGCAGGCTTAATGCGAAAGTTATTCAGATTCCCGGAACCAATGACTTCTCCTAGCGGCAATTTCTGCATGCTCGTATAAAGAAAACATGAACTTATCAAGACTTAAGTTATTTCTACAGCGTTCGTTTCGCACGGTCATTATTTCGCCGAATACAATCGAAAAAGTTTTCTGCTTATTTCTAGCTGAGTCCAAAAAGAAGACTATGATATATCGCGGTGAACACCAGGTTTGCGACAACCTCCATCCCCAGCTTTGAATGCTCCACGCACTTTTGATCCGGGAGCAGTACACCGGGATTAAAAAAAAAACAAATTTTGAATATAAAGTAATCTTCAGATCACCTTCTTATTACTGCAGCGTATGTATTGAATCCACGTTGACTACGAAATTATTTTACTGGCCACCGATGAAGAGTTTAAGGACATTGGATAAGGTCTGCAGAGAAACGTGTGTGGAAACCCGACACCATTGAAGCCTGCAATAAAAGAGCCCCCCCCCCCCCCCCCCCCCCCCCCCGGGAGCTCACATTGAGCACCAGCCGGGCTTTCAATTCACGCAGATATGTGAGCGAAATCCGCAGACGCAATTGTGAAATGCGCTTTTCTGTCACAGTTTTGTTCTGGAAAGCGGCAAAGAGGTTCTGCGTAGTCAATTTCTTCTCGTAGAAACTGCCCTCTGACCTGCAGTAACCTTGTATTGATTAATGTTAGGGTTCTTCCTACGCGTAAATGCGTGCATCTTGCTGACCACTACCTTTTCACTACGCGGACTTCTTAACACGCAGCATAACTGCATGGATGGAAAGGCTTCACACTGGCGATAACCTTTGCCTCCGCCTTCACGTAAGTATTCCTCGCTTATTGCAGGATATCTGGGTTGGTCAATGAATTGATTAAAATCACGGGAAACCTAGAGGTTATTTCATTCACATTTAGGTGTACTCTAGTTCTTTTGAAAATTTCATGCCTGCATACGCCCATGCAAGTACTGAGTCTTGAGGGTTAGGAAAGCCAGAATATATGCTTCGACTCAGAGGTAAAGTTTTCACTTTTAAAACCTTCCCAAGGCGAAAAGTTTCTTGCAAGCATGAACCTGCATTATCAAAGATGTTTTCACAAGATCGGAGAAACTTTGTCTTTGCAGATTATCTTTTGGCTTCACCAGGCTCCATCTGGTCGATGTTTTTTTTTATTTTCAGTGATGAAACACCGTTTGTCTGCACTCGTCGTTTGCGCAACAGAAGGCTTTAAAATACCTGACCTCAGCAGCAAAGAGAAACCCGCGCCACGGCAGCAGAAAAAGTTGTGGCATTGAACACTGCATAAACTGCCCTTTAAACTACCGATTACCAAGTTTCCACAGAAGCTGTTCTTTTTAATTTTGCGATGTCATTTATTTCCAAGCTTCGGAATCTTGCCCTGGAGAAAACGGCCTTGAAAGGCAATGATCACTATTGACATTTAACACGATATACACCAGCGTTAGGAAGCTGCCTTTTGTTTGTTAACTGTGTGCAATACTTTACTCGGAAAAGTCGCACCTTGACCTTAACTTAATGCGGATCAGCAGAAGCCTATAAAAGGTTAGTTTTCGGGTATAGTGCTCAAAGCTTTCCATACGGTAGCTGCTATCCTTTCAAAGTTTTCTAAAGAAAACTTCTAAAAAATAAGAAAGAAAAGACGTTCTCGAAATGAGTCTCAAGGAGTGGGGAATTAATGTAAAACAACGCAAGTGTTTTTTTTTCCTGATGAGTCCTTTTGTGTGAAAGCCGCATGTAGCTTGAACATTGTTCTCTGGCCTCTTAAAACCAGCGTGTTCCGTAATCTCGAAATTAAAGCCGACTCACCTTGAAATATGTATGCCTGATGGGCTGCGACAAACGCGAATGCACAGAGGATGGAGTAAGCTGAAGAAGGTCGGAACCTTTTCCCATGTGGTAGCTTACACTAGAGAACTTTAGAAAGGCGGCGTATGGAGTAGGACTGACATTAATGTACACATAGGCCGCATCTGTCACAACATACTGGGAACCGAACGTTAGTTTTTGCACTGAATTATATCTCTTACGATCTGTGGCGCGTAATATTTCTTCCGCTCCGGTACAACACATAGCGGAATATTCAATCAGCGTGTTGCGCTGGTAGTTTTTATTAGAGAGTTTGCGATGTTACTTGAAGCTTCGCACAAAGGAGCTTAATAAGTAGTCAATGCAGTAATTATTGCTCTCAGAGCGAAACACATGGCTGGCAGCAGTCATATTGTGTTTGTTTAAAGGCAGACGCAGCTTGAAAATTCTAAAAAATGGTCAAAAATTCATTTTTAATAACTGCTGTATCTGATCGTATGCTCCGTTTTTCATGCTGTACCGAACTTTAATCGCGAAAATTGACCGAGAAGTTTTCAAAAAAAAAAATGTTTAGTGAACCGTGGCGGCTGTGCATTTAGGGGGAACGTTGGAAGAAATGAGCGTTTTTCTTCTTTACAGTTTTCTACCTGGATACTAACCTTGCTGAGCAAATTTATTCGCGAATATTTTATCTATTTTGACCCCTTTCTCTTGTCGCACTTATAGGACCATAGTATAGGTAAAGATCATCTTTGGTTTTCGAATTTGTGAATTTTAAGGCTCGTGTGTGGAACTTTTTTCTCGCTCTAGATAAGTTAACAGAGAATGCAGCGGAAAAATTCAAAGCCAAAATTTGTGCCTTCCGAAAAAAAAAAAAAAATCTAAGACTGGCTCAACCTGCAGCACGCCAGTACTAACGCAATTAATGTTTATAACTAGTTTTCTGACGCATTTTCCAATCTCTGCGGCCTTCTAGAAATATTCAGAGATAAATATAAGTATTGGAAACAATTTTCTGTGGATTTAAAAGTAAAATTCGCTAACAGTGGTCATCAACCTATTGCTAATCTTGCGAAATATATTTCATGCAAACGCATCAAATTTATTTTAGAATGTTCAAATTTGCGTCTTCCTTTAAGAAAAACTCACTATGCATTTGTGAAATCATTTCCCATCACAACATATAGACAGGCATTTGCCCGTATCGCTCTATATTCGCGTTCAGTGTTGCTGACTCATCATAGCAGCTTAACCATTGTGAGGGCAACATTGAGGAGGATTATTAGTACATTAGACAAAACTAAGCCCAGCAGTGGATACGTTTTCCGGCCTGATGAATATTGAGCACGGGTCTGGAAGCTTGCCCCGAAGATGACATTTTTAACTTTTTGCCGCTTTCTCGAGAAAGCTTGCGAAAATAGCAAGTAATCATAAAAAGAGTCAAGTGTAAGACCACGTAGAAATAGTGAAGGCAAACAATATAGATGTCACATATTAGCCCCGCATCCACTTCTCCCCGGCAAACCACAGCAGCGAATATAAATTTCCCGTCTAGCAGGTTTCTATTACGACATGAGGTCGGACAACCGGACAGGGCGAGCGATGATTTCATTTCATAAGTGCCGCGAATAGTGCCCATGGTTATATGCAGGTGAATGCTCCAGATCTACCGTGCGGGTCATTCACTTTCAAAGAACAGAGTACATTGACCATGCATGCTAGCGTTAACGCGGTCAACCGCACACGTAAGACTTTGCGGGTCAACCTCGCTATTCACCGGAACCTCATTACGAGACAGCCAGGCTACTGAACCCCAGCCTGCTTCTAGGTCTCACCTGGGCGGCTAGAAGGAGGTCAGTACGGCACCTGTGTTCTCCTGCTAAAACCGTGCAGCTTTTCAGAAGGCAGAGACAGCGTCAGACTGCACAATCTTTGCACGCTTGAGAAGTCGTCTTGGTTGAATGGTAAGCGTCCGTAGCTTAACCAGTGGTAAAGGCCAGCGATTTATGGCAGACCCTAGGTGGTTTTGCAATAGATGCAAATGACATAGAGGCGGTACGAGCAAGCGGACGTTCTTTACGAGCTATTTCATTCTTTCAAATAAATATCTACTAAAAAAGCAAACCTTAAAGGAGAGAAAACTAAAGGTAACGGAAAAACATGACATCTGAGGGCAAAGGCTGCGTCATTGCAGCGCAATCATTTAAGTACTGAGTTAACAATTAAACCCAGCTGACTACCATTAACTATGATACAAAACAGTCCTGCATGAAAATGTTATTACGTACTAACACAATTGCGAATTGAATCCCTTGTAGGCTGACGCCGCCTCGTTCTTTATCAACACTGCACAGTATTAGTCGGACCAAGCAGAGCACCTTGATGCTGAGGTGTGATCTTATTTCCAGCTAGGCGTTTCCACTGCGAACAAAGTAAGAAGCGGACGCAACGCTTGATGCCCGGTAGCCTGCGGTCGGCGACATCGCCGTGGTGACGTAACGGTCTGCCTCCGGTGCGTTGATCTCGCCAGCACTGCACAGTATTCGAGGCCCCGGCCTTGTATGCGAAAGCAGGTTAGTGGCCCGATACGTTTCAACCGGGTTAATTGGTGGACAGTGCACTAGCCCATTCGCACGCGCTGGTCCACGTGGATGTGCAGGTGACTGTGAAGAACTCTGTGAGTGTGTAAGCGAACTCGGCGACACTGACGACATAGGGTGGAGAATCGGGTTCGTGACCCAGAGATGACATGAAAGGACAGACGGAACACTTTGAGCTGCTCATAGCAGCGAAGAAATGACCATGTTCTAGAGCTTCTTAGGCTGCGTACCAGTCAAGCTCTTTACTAATCAGATAAAGTTTTATTGGAATTAAGAGGGATAAGTAAGTGCGCAGTAATATACTCAGGAGGTTATGAAACCTCTAGATATGTAGCGCAACAAAGGCAGCACACAGAATACGAGAACGACGGGACTTGAGCGCATGTCTTATTCAGTGCTCTCCTATTCAGTGTGCGGTCTTTGTTGCTCTATAATTGCAGAAACTGTGCACCAACTTGCCCCACTGAGTGTTTTACTGAGGCTATCAAAACCATATTTTATTGCGATGGTTCTCCTGATAAAATAATGCCAAAATAAATAATATAAACAGCAGAATATATAAAAAAATGTGCAGTTCCTTTTTGTCTCAGGCGTCGCAACAGACGGGCAGTGAAGAAGCCGGTAAAATCAGATTATTGAACAGGTCAGAAGCAGAAAATAGATGAGTGATTCTGAAAGCGCAGAAGGGGCGGCAGTTGTTGGCGATTAATTTTGCTGTACAGGAGATTCCAGGGGTCATAGCTAGCAAGCATTTCAGTACCACGTTCTTGTATGAATGGCGGAGATGTCCGATTGCAATAAGCCAGCTGAATGAACCGAACGAAATAATAATCACGAAATAAGGCCGTGGCTCTGTCGGTCTGTAGTGTAATTGTCAGCTTATGAAAATTTTCTTTCATTCCCTTGTTTTGCATTATTACACTTGAAAGTGAAAGCTACAGAGACATACCTAAAGTATCCTTACAAAGTACACAGCCGCTCACATTACTGTAGAGGTAGCTCCGCAACATAAGGTCACTATTCCATGCAGTGTATCCAGAAAAGTGGAACTTCTCATCTGGGATTTTTTCTTTCAGTTGTCAACTTCTTCATTAAAGAAGCAACAACGTATTTCAGCCAAGCCATCGTGTTGCTAACTCTTAGTACCATCTATCAACACCGTAATGAACTAAGGCCATTTCAGGTGATTGTATTCGTCCTTACATGTAACTAAGTTCATTTCCGTGGTACTGCAGAACTTAGAAAGCAAACCGCCCTTTCTTGACGGCTAGACGAGAAAAGTCCAAAGGAAACGAGAAAAAAAAAGTGTTAGTTTCACATGATATTTGCCGTTTTTGTTTCCGTGGTGGCTATAAGCTATCAGGCAGCTACCAAGCGAGCCTCCTGCGACCGGTAACATCGAGCTGCGAAAGTAATGCACCGTATACTTGCACTTGTAAGATAAGAACTCCATTTCTCGGGCTGCAAACGCTGCTTTAAATTCACAGCATTGCTTTTTACTCCATGCCAATAACCTTCTACAGACTTGGACCAGGAGGTCTTCTACTAGAGAGTGTCTTAACCTACGGCAGCTTCGGTGCTGAACGAAATAAATGCCAGCGAAAAACATGCCTCCGGTGCCTTGAGCTCTGTATTTGCTGCAAAAAAATAGCACTCTCGTTTTTATGCAGGCAATAAAAAATTCACAATTATAAGACAGCATTTGGCGAAGCCAGCCATTTTCGGAAACTTCCACTGCCTCCCAAAAACGATTGTGTTCGTGTACACTCTAGAGAAATACAACAACGTAGACGGCAGCGTTTCCTACGAATAAAACCAGCTTGAGCTGGTGCGAGTTCTGTTTCCTTGCCCGTTATACCTCTGGGAACGAACGAGGTGCAAAGCAGCTGCATCCATCGTGTTCGCTCAACAACAGCACGAAGCCCAGTGTCTTGTGGCGGCCTCTGCGAGGGTGAAACGTTCGCACGACAGCTCGCAACGAAAGGTCGTAGGCCTCGGCCTCATACCACTTCATATTCCTTGTTTTTGTACCGCAGAAAACGACGCAGCAACGAGGATAGGGCGTTTCTGAACAACATGGTCGGACTTCAATGACAACCAGCATACTTCATCCAGCCGTGGGCGTTTTCAGTTGCTCTCTACCCTTTCGAACGATGATGAAGGAGATATGTATCTAGTTTTTACAGCCTTAGTATGCAGCACTTTTATTCACTTCATCATATTGTTTCGCATAAATTTTTTTCCTAATTTCGTGCTCTCCTTCTCTGTCTTGCTCTTCCTTTTCCCCTTTTCCTTTTGCGTCCCCATTTGCCTCCTCGCCATTCCTGTTGATATTTTCTTCTTTCCTCAAATGCTGCTTTTTACATTCCATTTCTTTCTCTTATTTTTATTGTTCATTTTGTTTTTGATATATTTGATTCCTGCATATTTAGTTTCAGACTGCAGCGCTGTCTTTCGACGTGGTACATTTCACACCAACGCCTGTAATAGCATAGGGAAGGTGCAGTACACAGAAATAAATATATAAAAATTATTCGCAAATCCCTTCGTTTATACCTTCCTCCCTAGACTCCCTCTCCGAGACTTTCCCTCGTGCATCTTCCTTCATTCATCTGTTGCTCTCTGTCTCCATTTCTCTTTTACTTTTTTATTCTGCTCCTCTTTAAGGTACTGAGCTTATTTTTTCTCTAATTTTGTTCTCTTCATTCCTTTCTCACTCCTTGCGGTTTTACGTGTTTTCTTTATTGTTTGCTTCCAGGGCTCGCCATGCACGGCATTCATGCATTAGCATCATTGTAATGTCTCGTACGGCTTTACGGTTCCCTTCATCTCCTTCCATCTCTGACTTTCACGTTGTTTTTCATTCATTCGGTGTCTCTCGTGACCTTTTCTTCATTCTCTATATCTTCTTTCATTTCCCATTCGCGTGCTGCATAGTCATCTCATCTGTCATGCATTAATTTGTAATTTCGTCTGTTTCTCCTGAACTGAGTAAACATCGCATCGCGCTCGCACAAACACATAAAACACAAACAGGCACAAGATATCACGACGAAACGGAGCCTACAAATACTTGAGGAGCATGCTCCTGCATTCTAACACGATGGCCCAAGGGAGGAGCCTTAGGCAGACCATAGCAACGAGATACCAGCGCAAGAAGGCACTACCCTGTTTCTCTTCAGTCCTAGGCGTTCGCTTTACGTACGCCACCGCAGATTCGTTTCGAGAGCGCTCCAGTGCCTAAGCCTGATTTTATTGTTTCACCGCTCGCCGAGGCTTGTCTAAAGCGAAAACAACTCTTGCCGTTTGTGTCTTGGGAGTTAGGTACAAGCTCAGCCGGTGCGACGGCGTCGACAAGGGAATGCCTGTACGCGCTACAGCGATACGTCTTTCTGCCTGGAACGTTTCAGCTATAGATAGCCTCTGCGTATTGTTACTGTATATGTTAGATTCAACGAGGGATGCTTTTATTCGGGCTATGCGCCGCATGTCTCGTGCATATCGAATTATCTCGAGAGCCGATTGAAAATGGAGACTATCAAAGTATTGTTGGTCATTTTTTCGCCCCACTATACATTCTACTTGAGAGTATCATAGTGTTTATGCTTCTCAGTGTCTTTCAATGCTAGACCATAGCAAAATGTGTGATATTGTTACATTTATTTCCTTCATTTCTTAAGACCCACATGTGCAAGTAATTTTGTTGGTGGGCTTCATTTTTTTTTCACAATGAACCGTAATTGTGAGGTTAGTTCTCCCGTTCACTTTTTTATTTGTATTTATTTTCTAGGAATAGAAAACAATGCCAAAGCAATCTAAAATTGATTTTTTATCTCGCCGATACAGCTACGGCTTCCCCCCCCCCCCCCACCTTATTAATGTTCTACACGTAGCGGCGATGTCAAAGAAAGCACAGAATTCGACCAATTGTTTACTGCATACGCATGATTGGAAAACACAGTATTTCTCGCTCTAAGACTAGCTTTTCTCTGGGCGTGTAATAATGAGAAGAGATATTCAACCTTAAACTAGAAATATCGACAGAATTCATTCTTGTGTGCAAACACGCTGTTTCCTTTCATACAGGAGCAACTCGTGTGATTATAGCCACTTGTCTTTGCGTGCATCACATCTTTTTATGCTTCTGCATGTATACCTGGGCCACGCCACTTCGGTCGACCCCGAAGCTGCAATTCTCTACTCACACAGTGTAGTGCCGTACCCAACAATTACGGACAAAACCATTTTTCAACGGCAAAAATTTTATGAACGCAATTTTTTTTCTTATCTTATAAAATCTTCTTTATAGCAGTCAATGTATTCGCAGATCTGCCGACGGCATCCTTGCATTTTTTTTCTATTAACGCTTTTGCTATAGCCAAAAACGTTTCCCCTTGGTTTTCTATGCCAGTCTTAACTGCTCAATGAGATAGGCGGAAAAACTCTAAATGATAGATTTTGCTATGCATCGGAAGAAATAAACCATTACTTTCAATATTTCGGTAGTTTACAATATATCAGAATTCAAGATTTTTGTGAAGTAATGTTGGACATGATTTGGAATGAAAAAACGTGAAAATAGTTTCTACCTGCAGCCGCCTCTGATCGATCGGCTACGTGTCCCTGTGAGCTATTTCGCAGAAATAAAAAACTAGGCGTACCCATGTACATGCTCATCAACCTACCGTACAGGCTAGCAATGCATGTGAGAATCGCAACGACTTCGAATGTTACTTTGACTGCATAAGTTCACCGAAGAGTCTTTGTACCCTAGGCGTGATCAGTTCGAATTTCGTTCAGTTTCAAAGTTACCAACATAGCTAAAAAATAAACACCTACAAATTGGTCATGACTAACCGAGGACATTCAAGAACCGTGCCACGTAGAAGTGAAAAAAAAATCAGTCAATTTAGGCTTTAAATGCGCATTCTCATTAGGGAATACCTCTCAGCCCCCTAGCGCCGATTTTCGAAGCTCACGACCGCAGTCTTCTCGCCAGGCGGTTATAGGCACTGACATCAAAAGCTCTAGACAGGTCAAGGTACTCGCTCCTCTTTAGGACAGGTGCAAAGCTGTAAAAGCGCTGCCTTGAACGTCAGCTCCACTGTACACTAACACCGCGGAGCTGTGACGTCAAGGCGGGGATCACCGCCCTGGAGCCGCGTGGTTTCCTTGCGAAGTGTCGGGTCGCTCCAAACGTTGCATAAAGAGAGTGCTTGCCCTACAGGCGCTACTATGAGCTTGCTGCATCCCACTAGGTCCGCGACGCCAGTGACCGCCATAGGTTTCTAAGAAAAGGCGGAGCAAACGCTTTGACTAGTCCCCTTAAGAGCCTTCCGGAAACAGGAGCTGTGATAAATGATAGATATTCTACTGTTTGCAGTTCATCCTTGTGAAACTTTTCTATGCGGTAGCTTTGCATTGTACTTAAGGACTCTTTCATATAATCTAATTCTCATTAGTGCCTAAAACAGGCCTACTTCAAAAGCGTTGTATGCACGCGCTGATCTCTTTTAAAATGATCCATAGACAATCTATGCACTTAATTGGACAAGCAGACTCCCCAGACTGTACCACATGTGGCGTGCTAGAGACTGTCGAACATGTTTTAGTGGCATACCCAGCATATGCACGAGAAAAACTCATGCTAACATCTGCTTTAAAGTCTTTTAACAGCAGGCCGCTCTCGGAGGATTTGATCCTCGGGGCTTGGCCAGATAGTTCAAAAACTGTACAGGCATCGCGAGCGCTCTCACACTTTATAAGCGCCACGGGCCTTGCGGCGCGTTTGTGATGCAAGAAAGCGTTCTTTTTTTTTATATGAGTCCTCTCATCATCATCGTCCCCCATCGTGACGCTTTTTTTCCCCTTCCCGTTCCCCAGTGCAGAGCACCAGGACAGATATTTATTTTTGGGCCGACCTCTGTGCCTTTCCCGTCTATGAACACACTCTCTCCTTTTTGTCTATTCATAGTCTCTAGACTGTCTATAGACAAAAGTAAAAAAAAACTGTATGGGCACAAATATATCGATTGCCTATAGACTGTCTATAGAATTTGTATTGTCTATAGACTATTCTCTTAAGTTTGTCTACAGAGAGTCTATCGGCTTTATAAACAGGTCTATGAACAGTCTATAGACTGTCAATAGAAATTTTTCAAAAGGATGACCCTAAATGCCGTCAATTAAAAAGTTCAGTCTCTTTTAACGCAAACTAATTTGCTGTAGTATCACTGCCTTCGAATCTTTGGAACCTTTCACCCAATATGACCCATCTTTCGCGCTCACTAATGCACTACGCTGCGCAGTCAGGTAATATACTATGTTTACAGCGTCACTGCAGAGGAAACTGCTCTCAAGCCTTTGTATCAGCAAGCTCGACCTGTGAATGTGCAATTCCCAGTGTCTGATGCTCGCCAGCTCCCATTACAGGATCCTGTACTGAATTATAGCAGTAGACTACAGGAAGGTGAATATCTCTAACAGGACCGTGATGGACGCAGACAGTGCTTAAAAAGGTCCCCGTTTTCACTGCATCAGGAGCTTGGCACATTCTTAAGAAACCTGTGCTAGTAACAGTGCGTACAGAAACTGTGGCCAGTTTAGGAACGGTCGCAGTAACACCTTCTGCTAGGAAATTGAGAATCTGCACGAGCACTTTCAACGGCACTTTAACTCTTCATTCGCGCAGTCAAAGATCGCAAGATTTTGAGTCCTAGGAATACCAGCGCAGCTAATAAATGAAAAATTAAATATTGGTTTTGGGGAGAGGAAATGGCTCAGTATCTGTCTCACATATCGGCGGACACCTGAACCGCGCCGTAAGGGAAGGGATAGAGGAGGAAGTCAAAGAAGAAAGGAAGAAAGAGGTGCCGTAGTGGAGGGCTCCGGAATAATTTTGACCACCTGGGGATCTTTAACGTGCACTGACATCGCACAGCACACGGGCGCCTTAGCGTTACGCCTCTATCGAAATGCGGCCGCCGTGGTCGGGCGCAGCTAATATGCTTTTGGTTTTTGAGCAAAAGTTCTTAGTGTTTTAACCAGTGCAGTCCCCGCCGCATTGATCACGCAGTGTAGCAAGATAACAATGATGTGGTATCCTTAAAATTAATCTTTTTCTCTGTGTGTGCTGTTTTCCTTTTTTTGCTCTGTGTCGGTTACACTGATCAAGATTGCTAACCAGGACAGTCAATGAAAAATTTATGACGAATATGTGAAAGTGAAAACGATCAGGGGCGTTCACTTGAACGGCAAGCGGCATCTTCGGAAACAGTAGAAAACTTTTATTTCACACAAAATAAGGACGTAGCTGTACGTTTATGAAGCTCTGTCCTCGGTCTGCTCAGTGGGTTCATGAAATTCATATTTGGCGCCGTATATCTTTACAGTACCATACACTCCCCTCAAAATAGTGCTGAAAAAAGTGCTATGATGCGGTAAACTCATACAGTTTGTCATAAAAATGTGACGCAGTTATAATACCAATCTTACAAAATTATCATACAAATGTCATTCATTTTTTCAAACTCATACATTTGTCGTACAGATGTCTTAACTTATCATAAAATTGTATGACATTTGTATGACGAAGCCTGTATGAGGTTATTGCATCATACAGCTTTTTCAGCACGGCGCGATCGAGTAAATTTTTTTTTTTCAAATATGGCGAATGACGTCTTGAGACATCCGAATAGATACTGATAACCAGAGGTGCTCGAACGACCATTTCCTAGCAGCTTCAAAAATGAAAAATAGATGCGATGCCCGACGGAGCAATCTCATTTTTTTATCGCAGCAGTTTTCAGCACTACCCTATAAACCCGATAGGAAATGCTAAAGGTACTTATGAATTATTCATAAGAATGGTAGAATGACCGCGTTATGGAGACAAATATGCTGTTTCAATCTGCCGGAATTAAATGGTTTAGTACTTTTTTTATTTTCACGCCCTGATGTCCACTAACATATAGCCTTGCGGCGCGGAAACCTGCGTTAGAATGAATAACTCACCTTACCTGGGCTTTGATATCCACATTAGGTTTTTGTAAGTTCTTTGAATATTTGCCGAATGGTGACCACGCAGAACGTTTTTGAACTCTTATTTTACTTTTATTTCAACTTTCGCATCCTATTTAAATATATATTTGACTGCAGCTAACCAGAAGGTTTCGTATCAACCGAAAAGGTTTCGATTCCTAAATTGCAAGCCTCGCAGCGCCGAATTTCTCTTAAAGCTATGCAATGCAAGCAGCTTTGTAAGTCTGCATTGCACTACTTTGTCACTTGGTGCTCTTCGATATTTCTCAGCATCCTTCATAGCAATGCTAAGCGCATGGACACTTCATCCGGTGTCTAGACTGCAAGGTGGTCGTTGTCAACAACTCAGAACCTCTTTCTAGAAGTAGTTGTCCAGTGTGTAAAGTATAAGTCATTTTAACGAAGCAACAACGAAAAAGACTTACCAAACTAAACGAAAATCTATTTCCGCAGTAGTAGTTGGCTGCGGGCTTTTCTCCGCTCAGGCGCAAACAGAGCACCGCAGCTCACGTACTTGTAGAGTCGCCGTTAAGCCGACGTCAACAGCGTGAATATTTACGCCAAACTAATGCGTCCTTTGTTCAGGCTCCGGCAACGGCCCGGTAATCCGGCTATTTATAAGCAAGAAAGCTTAGTGGTGCGCACTTACCGCTGCCTTTCAATAATGGCGCTTGCACTGGTATGGATGGGATAGATTAATGGTTAACATTTGACGACGTTTTTAAAATGGATGATTCATGACTGCCCGTGGTTACGTAAGTTAAAGTCGTAAAGCAGTTCCAAAAAGCCCTAAAGCCCCTGCCTTGCCTTCGTGGCAGTGAGCCCTTACAAAAATTTTTTAGACAGTGTATAGACTGTCCATAGACTACTGTATATAAAGTTTATAGACTCTGTATAGACAAACCTCAGAGAAAAGTCTATAGGCAATACAAATGCTATACGCAGTCTATAGACTGTGAATAGACAAAAAGAAATATCTATAGGAAGGCAATAGAGTGCATAAAAAGTCTCTCTGTCTCTCTCTCTCTCTCTTTCTCTCTCTCTCTCTCTCTCTCTCTCTCTCTATATATATATATATATATATATATATATATATATATATATATATATATATATATATATATATATATATATATAGCTCAGAACGGCTTATCTCTCCATTTGTTTACAAGATTTACAAGATGCCTACGTTTGATATGATACTCAATTTAGTTATACTATTATACAGTTATACTATACATGCATATTTAACACCAAATATCGCATTTATAGAACAGTAAGTAGTTATACTAAGCTCAAATTATCCTTATGGCCTTGTTTTATGCACATGCTATAATTATGGCCTTATTTCATGCAATCCTATAAAAGTATAATGTAGTTACTTTTTAACGAATATTCCATTTGTAATACCATAACTATGATATTTAAGCAGCACCAGACTCAACGGGGGAGGGAAGCACAGCAAGGCACAGAAAAATTACGACCGGTGCTCTTTCCTGTGCTTTTCTGTGTCCCTATGCTGAGTCGCGCTGTGCTGTCTTCGAATATGAACTAGATAGCTAAAACTAAAGCACTAGTTCAAACTACAACGTTTCTGATACCTTGAGCACTCTCTAAAAAGTAAAAAAATGTTTTGACACTGCATCCGACGCATTGTAGCCGCTGCTTATTGCGCGCCCTAGTAAGCCAAACATAAATGTTTCGCGATATTATTTGCGTCGTTAAAACAGCCGCTGCCAACCCTGCCTCCGTGTACTAGAGCGGTCGGTGTCATCTCTTGAAGGCTGCAGGGGTTGCTTTCCTTGACACCTGCTCTGTTTACCGGATGAAAAATATTTCAGTTGTCCTGAATGAAACAGCAGCATTGCGGTTGCAAGGAACGCATTACCAATAGTAAGAACTTAACGTGTGTTTAGCGCCGACAAGGCAAACACTCCATTCTCAGATAGGCATGTTCCCCTCCCCGTTTCTGCCTGGTCCAAATTGCACAGCCGAATGAGCCTGTTCCCGCTATCCCGCGTTGTCAGAAAGCCTCAGCACGCCAGCGTTTGACTTCTGCATTCATACAGCGTTGAGCTCTGGCGTTCACGCTAGAGCTCAGCCGTCGGAAGCGCTATGCTCGACGAGTAAAAAACTCAACAGAAAAACAATAACAAAACAAAAGAAAAAAATCGTCAAAATAACATCAGGGTGTCCGTGGCGAAAAGCGCTGATGCAATACGAGAACATTTGAGAGCGTCTCTGCGGAAACAGCCCCGGTAAGTCAGTAAACGCGATTCTACGGGAATGATGGCCTTAGCTGCCTATGTTCCATAAAACACAACCCGGTTCTCCGGGCGAAAAATGGAGCCTGGAATTGGCGAAGTTGCTGTCTCCGCACGCTCGCCTTTCGGGACTTCGTTTTTATGTTAAGATGCTTTGCAACACTCTCGAGATATTCGCGTTGCAGACTGTGGAAAGGTACAAAAAGTAGAGCAATAAAGTGCCACGCGCAAAAATCACGACTTCCACGAGATATTTTTGCGCATGTAAGTTGCACCAGTGGCGACAGAGCGAGTGAATCGAAGCGCTAAAGGAAAGTCCCCGGGGAGATTTGGCTACGATGCTCTTCATATCTAAGGAACAAGTTTACCGTAACATTCGCATGTTACCGAATGTCGTATCCCAGGTCTCGAATTCATGCATTGCACTTCTGCTGTGCAACGTCCGCTGTTCGTTGGAAGAGAGTGCTGGAAATATCCAGGGAATTCCCTGTGCAGTTTTCTCAACTACTCTTTCGACTCTTCATACAAAGAATGTACAAGCATTCATGTTTGTAAGTTTTTGAACAGCACTTTTGAAATACTTCGGCACTTTCTACCCGTGGTAGAAACCGTCATTATCTAGCCTCGATGTTTTCAAGCCTTAGTTTTCAGGCGTCTTGCTTTCTCGAGGTTTTTTGTCCGCATATTTTTGTCCCGCTAGTTTGTAGCATGCCCGGTTAACCTCACAGTCGAAAAACCCAGCAGAAATGTTTCCGTCTTTACAACAGACTTTTTGTAGTATTTTTGGCCGCGAACTTGTAGGAGCCACGTATATTCTGGAGTAACAACAGAACTTTCTGTAGTAATCCGCTGTTCCTTGCCGTAGCGACTTAAGTCCAAAATAGTACGGCAGCTAAAGCTACAGTACTAGAGAAAAGTACTACAATACTACCGACCAAATTGTCTTTACAACAGCCTACCTTGTCGTGTTTTTTTTTTCGATTTGGGTAATATGGACACCAATGCTTAGCTTTACTTTGTATTTTTTCTGTACTTAATCTTTACACTAACGTAGTTTTAGATTTTCGTCTCCTTTTAATAGCAAGCGAAAAAGCACAATCGGGAGCAGAACACAGTGAACAGCTCCAGTATGAACAACCGCATGTGCCAAGCATCCAACAGCGTTTATTCTGTTGCCTCCTTCCTATCATAGAGAGAATATTTGAAGTAAACAGCTCCTAAAGCAAATATACATCTGTGCCTTTATTACTATTTAATTGTCGAGGTTAATATGTTGCTTGAGGGTTCCTCCGCCTGCAATGATCGTTGTACACAGCTGCTTTTAAGAGTTTATTCAAGTTTAGCGATATCTGAAATGTCTCCACCTGTTTTTTGCTTTATGCGCCCGCTGTTAAGAGGACCTTTGAATAGCCAGGAGTCTAGATAAAACCAAATATTTTGTCACATAAACATAACTAAGCGAATATCATGTAAAGATGCAAGGAATAGGCTTTCGTAACTTTTTGTGACTCTTAAGCAGATGTCATGTAGATGTCTGGAGACAGGCTCTTAATGACAGCACTGGTTCGAAGAACGAATCTTTTTTTCTAGCAGCTCGGGAAACTGTGGTCATTATAAGAGCATTGAGACAAGGCTCAATAACAGCTCTTTTAAGAACACACAATGTGGGGTCTGAAGTACTCCATATGTGTGTTTTTTGGCAGCAGGTAAGTTAAAGTGGTTTGAATATATCAAGTAATAGTTTTTTTTTTTATTCTATGAAGGGGACTACAAAAGCCCATCACCGTCTGGAACACGTTGAAGTAACGAGCGTTAGCAGTTTGGTTTACTAGACGAAGAAATCGAAGAAGGGCGCGCCCGTTGTCCAGTTACACCCCTCAAGAGACGTCCCAAACGGAACGTGCTTAGTTGGGGGGTCAAGGTGGCCCTAGAATTCGGCTTGTGGCGCGATATGATAACGCTTAAATTAGTTATTGCATGCATACAATGTTTACCTATTATTTAATTGTGGTTTTATTTCTATACCACAACCCAAAGGGTTTTATTTGCCTACCAAATTCGATACACAACTGTCCCCGGATGGGTGCCCCTTGTCCGAGTATAAATAGCGGAACGAATGTATATACATATAGCGATCAGGTAACGGGACAGTTTTCCTCTAGTTGTAGGATATTTTTTGGTGGTAAGGGGGAAAGGAATGGAAGGGCACAACCAATTTTATTGGCCGCCATCTGGGATTTGAGACACCGAAACTATGCCATTTCGTCCCCTGACGTCATTCTCACATAGTTCCACCCCTATCCACCATACTGCGCCGAGGCGCCATCATTGGCACGCGGCAGGGGGGTTTTTCTACAATGCCATTGTAGATGGCGCTACAAGTCTTTATGCGTGATACGCTCTTTTCTAGTTGCTGCCACAGGCGGTGCTGTGATCTCAGGGTGGTAGCAGACCCCACAAAATCTCCATACATAATGAATAAGAGCTAACGCTCTTAAAAGCGCCCTTTTCTCTTGGACGTGATGCGGCAGATAGCTTCGACAAACGAACCTCACAACGCTAGGTTTTGGTCGGCCAATAACAGGCAGACCTCAGCCGCTAGACCTCAACTTCATATTATTTAACTGTAGAGAGTCGCACTGCGAACACTCTTCCTGTATCGAATGTGGCTTCACTCGAAAGCAGAAAACGAAAAACGCGCAATTTCCGGTCGTATTCATTCAGCCTTTAATTACTTTGCTGCAAGGCAAACGACGTAGGGGCACAACAGATATAAGCAGTTCAAAGTCTCTTTTAATTTTAGTTTGTTTAAAATCTTCTTTGGCTTCCTTCTGCCATAAACGGTCACATTCGCTTTTATGGCCCTTTTGAGACCCATGATTTGCATGTTTGTGTGACAAGTCTCCATCTACCGCTGTCAAACGTTAAAGTTTGAGAGTCCCTAACTTCAACCAAGAAACGAAAAACTTGATCCCGTCTACTAAAAGGCTTCGGAACATTTATTGTGCACCATACACTGGACCGAAGAGAGCAATACGCATGCTGGGTACTCTCCATCGTGCATAATTAAGCTGACTCAGAACAAGCCATAGAGAGCCCCTGCTTTCGAATGAACCAGATGTATAAATGCACCCAGATTAAGCGAGACATAGTTTTTGGCCCTAAAGTAATCTAAGAAGCGCTTCGAAACTTCATTTATACTAATGCGGAGCTCTTGCAAACAATGATGCAACATTAGCCGATGGAGAATTTCGTCCTGAGCGCTTTTATGCCATGGAAGAAAGTAAATGAGGTCCATTTCGTAACTTTCGTGGACTATGCGTCTAGACATATGAAAACTCCCTTGGAAAGAACCTGAATGGGCTCTCCGCTGAAAGCACGGCCACCAGAATATGTGTTGGAAAAGCTTGCCTACGAAATTCGGCTGCATATATCTGGGAGTTACCAGATCGACTTAGTGTTTGTTCGGAGACAACATGGCCAATTGTGCAATTAGTACCATAGCCTAAGCGGTAGTTGACTCATAGAGCGCGATGCGAGGTCTCACGGTATCAGCGTTTGCTTACGTTACTTATGTAAGCGAAATGCATTTGCCGAGTCAACGTTAATGGTATCCGAGAAATCCCGCGTGGATAAAGGACTTAAACCTTCTGTTTTGCACAGCGTAGGTCAGTAATCAGAGAATATGATGGACATTATTCGTGGCCTACTGGTACGATTACTAAGATAATCGCTACGGTAAAAGCATCGTCTGTGCAAGCAGTTCCCACACTTATGCTGATCATGCTGTATAAGGGCTCTTCCGCACCATTTATAAAGCATTACATATTCCTCACCATTATTGGAGAAAAGCATGCATGTGAAGCTTGTGACACTATCGTCGATTACACACTCATAGAAATGGGAAACGTTTTCTACAAGTAGTGTTCCTATCTACAATTGTTTGATGTTCATAAAATGAACATTTCAGGCTTCAAGCCGTAGTCTTATGCTCATTTATATTCATTTCGTAACATGTTATAGTTGTTCAGGGCTTTGAACATCGCACGAAACATGTTTCTTAGCTGCTTTGTTCTGTTTAGTTCGTTTAAAGCAGTATTTCACGGTGTTATATGTGGCGCCTAATATCTCACTCTCTTTATATATTGACAGTGATGTTTTGGCAGCTGATTATCTTGTTATCCTCTTATATTTTTCAATTTCCGGTGACTTTTTCTTATATATATAGAAGCAGTCTTCGTTGCGCAATGGGGCACTGTAGACTTGCAGAATCAGAAGGCCACAACTGGTACGGTTATCTAGGTTTCTTTACCAATAATATATAGCAGCGCTAAGTTAACACAAACCACACAAACCCGGACAGGGTGCTATATCAACGAACCAAACCATTCAATTCAGGTCACAGTACAACATCTATTCCACTCGTATCCTAAAAACTGGGGTGGAAAAACAAATTAAATAATATACCGCTCTCCTGGTCCAGCTTTTATGTATTCCTTTTTTGCAGAATAAGCATTTGTGCTTACAGCTCTCGAAAATATGAATCGAATAGTCAGTCAAGCTGGCACTATTGTGTGCATGCTGCGAATGAGGCATGAGGTTCACTTTATCATCCGAACTTTCATTACTCTTACACGAACACCAAAGAGGAATGAAAGCAAGCCGAGCAGCGAGTGCGACGTGCTGTGTAGAATGAACACAGGGGCTTCGTGTATTTGGCTTGAAACAATGGGCAGGAAAGGCCTACGGACAGGTGTGCTTTTTCGGGACTGGAACAACAGAGACGAGAGCTTCATTAACGAGCTTTTTCTGTCAAAAATAAGCGAAAGACAAGAGGACAATCGTTGGCTCCATTACGCTAGCTACCAGAATGACCCGCTGCGGCCGTTGTGCTGGTGACGTTCTGTTTTTTCAAGTACACGTGGCGGCGCATCGACTCGTCGTCGCTTTTTATGAAAGAACCCGACTGGGGAAACATGGCTCTGTTTTTCTCAAGTGCAGCGAATGCCGAAGAAAGATACGATGATATATTTGCGCTTTAACCGTGCCTGTGTATGGTGCTTCTCAAGCTTCCTACCTTTCACTCCGGAGCCTTTAGTGAACCTAGTTTTGTCTCCGTGCTGGACCTTTCAAACTTTCCCTGGTCTTATTCATTACCTACGCCTCCGCGTATAAGTATGCCCTTCTGTTGGTTAACGGCGTACAGGAAGTACCTCGGCTAGCCTGGTGTCCACAGGACAAAGGTTGCAAGACTTTGTATAATACGAATAGAAACTGCACACGTTTGTTTGCTTCCGTGATGTGCTGTCTTCTTTGTGTCTTTTAGAGGACCTGTGAGTTCAAATGCATGGAAGGAGGAATACCTTCCTCCTAATCTTGATTACATTGCATGTAATGATATAGTCCTTATAGTAAAAAAATAAACGCTCGGCCTGTTGAGAATTCTAATTAAATATAAATTCACCGTTTCCCACTGTAATGTTTGACTTCCTTTCTTGCTTTCTTGCCTGTGCTGTATAATCGTGAAGAATCTTTCGCTAAATTATCATCATCTTAACGTCTATGCAAACCGGTTTTATGTTTTATAAAATTCCTACTGGTTTTCAACAATTTCAGTGCCGAATTGTTCTTATTGCCTAAGCAAACAGCTAACGATTATTCTCTTTACTCGGCAGAAAAAGGAAATAGTGATCATAAAAGCAGCAGAGTCCTTAATACTACAGGGGCATATGTCTAGCAAGAATATGTACCAAGGATAACCAGAAGTATAGGTGTGATATCGCCCTTAGTGTGGGGTCCGCAGAAGACCAGTCGAGACTTGACCGAAGTGTCCCTCACGTATGTCATGTAATCATGCACTTACAACATGAAGTGAACACTGAAGCAAGAAACGCTACCTTTATGCATGAATGTGTTTTTTATGGTAATCCTTCACTCATCACCAGCCCATTACATCTGCTGCTGGACACAGGCGCCCCCTCCTGATCCTCAGTGAGTCAGGTGATTGTGACGGGGATCAACAACATGCTGTCTGCAAAAAGCATGTGATAAACTGTTCGCAAAGAAAGCTTGCGGAGTACCATTGGCTGCCCATGATTAAGGAAAAGTCTTCAGGATGGAGAAAATGACATACCATAAAAGGAACCTGAGGGCAAACTGAATATGGTCTGTTTGGATGGAATGCAGCATTGTGAATGCGAAAAAGAAACACTCACTCTCAGCGCAAAGAAAGCAGTTATGAGCTTGACAAAAGCAAAAACATAATATATGTCGCAATCATCGGGCGATTTCGCAAGCTAAATGGGTGCGTCGACACCTAACTTTTTTGCGCTGATCCCGGACGCGATGAGACAGCGCCATTCAATCCAAAGCGGCCGAAACCAATCTTTCTCGTGCGTACGTTCCCTAAGTCGTGAATGGTTTTTTTTGCTGCCATGCAAACGTCGTCGCACACAAACAGAGCCACACATTTTTTACTGAGAAGAATAATTTGACGAGCCTGTACTTCATCATCATCATCATCATCATCATCATCAGCCTTACTACACCCACTGCAGGGCAAAGGACGGTACGGCTGGCATACCTTACAGACGTTCCAGTAACGTCGTCAGGAGCCAGGAAACTCCGTCCCTGGTACATTCAAGTCCTGGACCATGCTCCAGGACCTGTCCTCCTCTCTTAATCTCTAGCTCCCTCCAGAAACAGTCCGGAGGAGGTTGTCCAGCCTGCTTAGCGCGATGAGTTGGTCGTGCACGGACGCAGCGCCTGACGGCGCAAAGCCGACCGTCGGTGAGCCGAGGACGTCGGATGCTCGTAGCCTGCAGGGAAAGGCTGTACACCGTGCGGCCTACCTACCCGTCGAGCCTGAGCTCGTGGTCCCAGAGGAAATCGGGCGACGTGGCGGCTGCGTCGTTTCTTATTCAAGAGTCGGTGCCATCAATTATTTCGGAGCCCGTCGTCACCGCGTTCCCTGTGTTCCATCGCTGTTGGGATCCCTGACGACGCCAAGGGCTTTAGCGTGCTTCGCCCGCCGCTAGCATTCTGACTTTCCTTTCTTTGTTGTCTGAGGCTAACTCTGCATGTTGTACTAGGTGTGGAGTAAACGACCGCTGGAGGTGGGCTGAGTGAAAAAAAACGCTGTTTGTCTTCGTTGTGTCTAGGGGCGCCAAACGGAGATTATGTGGCAAAACGGTTCATAAAAAAGGGTGGCATGATAGGTAAAAAATATAGGTACGCCGCGGGCTGGAACTTGCATTGCCGGTACCCCACTAGCGTTTGTATTCATTGTGTCAGACTCCTGGCCTACGCGAGCAGTAAGAATCCACCTGCGATGATTCGGTGGTCTGGACGGCTAACACAGGCTTTCCACTGACGGTAACACTCTTAATAAAGAAATATATTTGCACGTCAAGCTACAAGCGCGTATAGAGTGTGCACACGACACTACATAATATTTTTTCTAGGCTGCGTGTGTATCTATTATTTACAGCTTGAAGTCGCACAAATGCGCTGCCAAACATAAACAAAAGAATGTATACTTTACCCGCACACTCCGCAGTATAAGCATGCACAGTGATATAATTTACACATGGGATGTAAGCGACATTAAATACAGGAATATTTTCGTGCAATTCTGTTTTGGAACTTGCCATAAGTAAATACGAAATAGCTTTTTATGTTGCCGTGTGACGTGTGTTCGTCCTGATGCCTCATTTTAATCGTGGCAACGAGGACATGAATGCAACCTAATCAGCTAGTACGATGGCAGAAGCGAAGCAGTACGATAACTCTCATGCTTGTACACTGGATGCAATGGCTTGGGCGTGCATCTTGAAGTAATACGTGTTTCAACGGTATATTACTCGTGTATCTTACGAATGTACAGGTGGTTGCAGACGGTGTCTATCAGAACGAAGGTGAGGCTTGGCTCTTTTCACACTGAGTCATAACGAGTTGCAGTGCTAAGCTGATAATTCCTAACCCTCGCGGGGACCACTTAATTAAAAAGGTTACTCCAGTAAGCTCAATGGAGTTGATGTTATTAGACTGCATGTGCTTAAAGTAAGCCCACAACAGCGGCCTGTGCGTTCAAGACGGCAGGCGAAAATTCACGTTGACACCTAATAACCTATGTGTTTTAGCGCGATAGCGTAAAGGCTCCCGTTACGCCCAAAATCAGGCATTGTCGTCATAGGCGTTGTGAGCTCAAAAATTGACCGGGGTGAGGTGGGTCAAGTGACCACCCTATACATCCAGGGAAGCCACCCTGTGGCCAGCATGGTCCATAAGAGTCTGCTTGGCCTTGTGCGACATGCCATGGTCAAAGAATGGACCCGGGTTGGCAGGTCCAGGTAGCCACCCTATCGCAGATGGCAGTTGATAACCTTAGCCTCAAGATTCTGCTAGGCCTCACACAATCCGTCATGTCCTTCGGGAAGACTGATGTCTCGGATAGTGTGGCGAACGGCGGAACAAAGCTGTGAACAGTGCACATAATTGCGAGAACTACCAGTGCAAAATTGCTCTTCATTATGTGCAACTGCTGTAGCAGTGCCACCTATTGATGGCGGACCACGCTAGGAACCAGAAGCGAGTCACGAGCTGCTAACCAGAAGATGAACAATTTAACGCTATCGAGTCCTACCTCTCAAAGCAAAGCTGAAGTATCCCTCCGATTTTTTTTCTCGAATGAAAGGGCACAGTAACTGTCTAGCCGAGAGAGAAGTGAAGAAAGAGGGATTGAAAGAAGAAGAGAGAAAGGTGCTCTAGTGGAAGGCTCCGGAATAATTTCCACCACCTGGGAATCGTTTTGCATTTCGGGCACCTTTAGCATTTCACCTGCATGAAAACGCACCGCTTCGGCCGGGTTGGAACTCGAGTACTCCGGCACAGTATCTGAGCGCCATAATCACTGAGCCACTGTGGCTGGTTAGCTACACTCTAAACAAAAATGATTAAGAAAGACGTAAGCTGTCCACTAGCTCACTCCCTTTTATAGAACGGGTGTGCGCTAAAGGACAACTTACGCCCACTTTACTCCTCTTTAGGCGTATTAGTGTTTGGAGTGTACATGTCGGCAGTGCGATTGCATTAGAAGCTGTTGATGTCTTCACCGGAAGGGACCTCACTTGAGGCCTGCTGATTGCACTTCAGGTCTGGTGACGTCACTTTCCTCCGGCCAATGGGGATTATCTGGTCTGGTGACGCCACTTGCTTCCAGCCAATGGGCGAATTTTTATGACCAACGGCAGTTATTCTTCTTGATGATTCTTGTGATGCATTAAACACGAAGAGTGCAGAAACGACAGCAACGTTTCGAAACGTTCAGAAGATTTTCGACGCACCTATTTTAAAAGTTAAACGAGTTTTCGAGACGGACTTCTTATGCATACATGTTCGGTTCTCACAAATATATGAAGTTAACGTTCCTTATGACCTTTCATCGCATGTTTGATATTTTAGTAAGCAAGACCATAAAGGAGTCAAAAGTTCTCTTGACATTTAAGTCCGTTTTCTCGGGTACTTCAGGGAAAGTCGCGGCTCTTCCCCGACTTTATGTATTTTTTTAATTATTAAATGAAAACAGTAAGCGGTTCTGTCCTCGAGTGTACAGTACGGTTACAATCTGAGCTAACACTTTTTCTGTATGCATATTTTTGTATTCTACGTATTTCTTGCGATCATACATATCCTCTCTTCTTTTTATTCTTTTCAGCAGCATGTTCACAAGCAAAGCCAGCAAGCGCCTTGTTAGCATTCCTGCATTTACTTTACCTACTCTCTACAAGTTGACCCAGGTATCGAACCTGAATATCTCATGGATGTCGCCGTGGGGACACTGCCTCCTGAGGCGGCCGTGTCTCAAGTGGCCTAGCTTTAGCTTTGCTGGTTTCTTTAGGTATCGTTGAGGATATAAATCTGATAACTGCATTCCCGTTCCCTGCGTCGTAGAACAATATGCTACCGCTAGTCTACTTGTTCACGAAGATTTAAGATCGTGTATTTTAGCGTAAATTAATCATTCACTGAGATCATAAAGACTTATTTGTTTGGCTAGATGGGGGCTCTGTTTGCTTCTATTCCACACCCATTTTTAGTAATTTTTTTAGCTTGCACTCAGCGTTTTGACTACTAACTCGGCCATTCATGTATTCAGCTTTTTCTTAAGTGATTTCTGGCGCGTTTAAGGTAACAGTTTAGTAACTCTTCACCCATGTCTCTATCCCTATTTTATTATTAGGTTTAACCTTAAGTTTTATGTTTTCATCTTTCCTTCTTCCTTTTTAAAGTCTAACGCCTCCGTAACGTCTACAATTGGTGGCTGCTTCGAATTCACCAAGCTTTACAATGTCTTCGGTCCCCTTCGACTCAATAATACTTTTCTGACGATTCCCTTGCAGTTCTGCTCTTCCTCTCTATGTTAGAATGCCAGTGTTGCAAATGGGTTGCAAGCCCCAAGGGTAGCGTTGGCCTGGCGGCCTGGGGCACAGCTGGAAACATCCGAAGGTCCCGGCAAGGATGAGTCGACTGGCAACAGAACAACTTGTTTATTCTGGCATCGCAAAAGAGCAGCCGGTCAGGGCGACCACGTTACTCGAAGGAAGAAATCGAAGTCTCTTTGGCGTCCGGGGCAGCGGCTTTTTATACCCTCGGAGTCGAGGGCAAGAAGGAACGGCTTGGGATGAGGCGCCCGATACGGCGACGCTCAGACATGTTCAGACGTGACGTGCGCGTCCGCCGGGCCGGCGCCGGTCAGACCTCCTCGCCTCCCAGTTGGGGAGCTCCTCTCCCCGGCTGCCGCGCTTTGACAAGCGTGGGCACCAACATGCACACACACACACGCACACACGACGACACGTGGCATTGAAACCTGCCTGGACGCGCTTGGCGAGAGGCGTTACGGCAGCACTGAACGGGCCCAAAATGACCGCCACTTTGAACGAAGCCGCGGCGTCCGTTGCATCCGCGCCGGCTATACCGCGCGTCGTAGGCGAAACGTAACACCAGTAAACTTTTTTGTCTTGGAAGAAGTTATGCTTGAGAATAGTCTGAGGCTTATACTGCCATCATGGCGTACTTTGTTACTTTTCTCATACGCTGAAAAGAGCGTACCTTGGCAAGCTTCGCACCCATCCCTTATGAAAAAAGTCTGTAGGCATTCTATAGACTTATTATAAACTATATTGACTTCCTATAAATATTTTCTTTTCTCTATTCAAGATCTACAATAAAAGATGAATTAAAGTGCACTAAATGTGTATGGCTATAAATCCAGAGGCTGTCTTTAGGGTTTGTATTGCCTATATTTCTATAGTTTTTCTATAGAAAGTGTGTAGACTTTCTAGGCAAAGGTCTTACAGTCTATGGCCTGTCTAAAGATAGTTTTGTAGGGGCAATCCTTTCAAGGGAAATGCGATGGTTCTACTGAGTCCTTTATTTGCATTTAGCCCCTTTTGGTGCAGTGAAACACTCACTGACATTGGAAACAGAGGTGAATGTTGATGTCCGCGTTATTCAACGTCGCCAAGAAAATATCTTCATTAATAGATGCAAAAAGAATATCCGCAAAGAAGTTGTAGCAGGTGTCATCTGAAAAACAGAAACCGCGTCTTGTTGCCACCGGCAACGAGTGTGTTTTTTAAGCATGCGTGGGCGGGGAGATCTTCTTGAATATTTAATATTCTAGTAAAACGAACAACACCAGAGTTTCTCACCTACTCCTTTTCTTTGTTCCTCACGCGTGATACTCGGGAGACGCGACCCGCATTTTTAATGATTTTCTGAGCAACACCGCAGCAGCTTTTTTTTTCTGACAAGAAAACAAAATATGCAACCCTCGCGAACATCGAAAAGCTCTTTGCTAGGTCTAGATTATACGGGGACCACAACCGTTCCCGTGGATCCGAAGCGGAGCTCATTATTCAAGTCGAACTATACCTCGCTTTTTGACCTCATATCCTTGCAAGTACGCCTTTCGTATTTTTCACATTCCGAAATTTGACAGGAGAAACTCTTCCTAAGCCTTTTCCTGCACTCTAGTTTGCATTCACACACACGAAATTAAATTGAAAAAAAAGGAAAGGCAAGATCTTCTTTTTTCTGCCGAAAACAAGAGGAATGACTAAAATTTCAGGCTTGCTTAGGTGATGCGGTGCCTCCTGGGCTGGTCGCGAATTTTTGTTCAGAGCGCTGCACTTCGGTGTGATCGGCGCGGTCTCTTGTTAAATATGCACGGAGTGTAACAAAAGGTGAAAAGTTATATCGTCAGCGGTTCGCTGTTGCTTTCTACGGTAATATATACAGTAATAAATTGAATTAACTTTGCTATAGAGACCGTGGGCCCCTTGAGGTAGCGTGGCTGTGCATATTCCGCCTCAACCCGAAAAAGAATATATAAAAAAAGACTGGCCGACGGCAACCGTACCTGCTTGAACGAGCTGCATCTTGTCTACTGTTACACTGAACGTGACTTGGGTCATGTTTTGCGCACGTACAGAATTGAATGTGGGAAGCAGAAACTGGAGCATTCATGAAGAACACTTCCTGGGGAAGTTGATTAGGTCAGCACTTCTTCATTCCAGTAAGGAACAGCATTTTATCGCAAAAATGCTGCATATCTCAATTTTTCGCGCTTTCAGTTCATCTCAGCACGGCAGGGACATTGAGGTTCCTCGCTGCCACGCTTGTGTAGAGATAACAGAGAAACAGAGACTAAACCACTGAGGTCTGGCTTTTGATTCCTCATTAAAATGAAATCCCGACCAATTATGCTCAAGATTCATGGGTTTGAAGAATATAATTCGTATGTATAGAGATTCAACGCCTTTGTACTACGGGGCTAGCAGAGGCCAGTGAAGCAGAACATGTGGTTATAATTATTATTTCAGGAATATTGCTTGAAATCAAGTGTTCTCCTGTTCTTAGGAAGCGTATAGGATAGGGCAAGTTGGTCAGACATGCTGAAGGGAATAATGGCGCAGCATAAAGTGACTAGTACAACAGGAGAGTACTTGTGGCATTTTTGTGTGTGTGTGTGTGCTCCCCTACTGTCATAGTCACTTGATGCTGCGACATTTTCCCCTTAAGCTCCCGTTCTTGTCTTTGCTGCTCATGGCCACACTCTCGAGACCTCCAATTGACTCTGCTACATATGCGGTACATTGAAGCAAATACAATGCACACTTCTGGACACAGCGCCGTGATAAAGGCAGTAGACATGGTCAAGCGAGTTGTTGGCATGAGGAAGACAAAAACGCGTAAAGTTTTAAGCCAATTCTAAATGCGACGTCTACAGACACAGCCATGGGACCATAGCGAGCATTAACCTAACCCCGGCGGCGCTAATGTGTGAAGCTAGGAGTTTGGGATACGCTGGCTACAGTGAAACTAAAAGTTGTCACTTCGATGATAACTGCAATAGTTGCTGGTCTGCTCAAGAACATTAGATTCAAGAAGAGCATTAGAGGAATTGGATAAACGAGCTCACACTAATAAGGTGAAGAGCACCAGCACACATTAATTTAACTGCAGAAAATGCCGAAACGCGAAAATGCGTGAGCGCATGCTTTACTCAATCAGCGTGCTTTGCATTGCCTTAAAGCCCGCAGAATGTACCGACCAATGTGGACAAAGCTCGTGTGAACAGAAAAAAAAGACTGCTATGTTTCTGCATAAATGAACCAACACTGTAGCGTGCGCCACTTCCGACACCAGCAGTGGACGTGAAGGTAATTTTCGGTAATCTTCTGCGCGATATTTATTTCTTTATCAGCTAGCGCCAGGATAGACTGCTGCATGTAGACCAGAGCATTTAATTTGCCCATCACTGTTTTGTTTACCAACTAATGCTTAACAAAACGATTTCCGCGGCGATACTACAGTGCTCGCGTTGTAATACAATCAACTAACACCTGTTCTGCTCCGCGCTAGAGCAAGCAATTCCTTGCCTTTAATGCTCTACTCTGAATGTAGCTCGGTGGGGCCGACTCCAAGCGCGATTGCCATTTGCCGTATCATGAACACAAGCTGTAAAGATAACTTCGTCCGTGATTTTCCCCCCTCCTGGTCAGGAAGTATCAGTAGATTACTCTTAATCGCAGCTATATACATAGCGATAACGGCAACAACCTTACCAAATGCTTCCACAAAGCGTCCAAAGAGTAACAGTTTTAACCCCTAACCCGAGCACGGAGCCACCCCATGAAATCGGCCGAAAACATCTGACCCTATTCCCTTATGTAGCATTTCCTTTTCAACCGAGAGGCCATCAAGCGCAATTAACCAATTAACCCAGTTTCCGGTGTAACTGCGGCCACACGTCCGCAGTCCGGCGAGCAACGTCGGCGATGGCGAAGCCAATGGGCAGGAAAAAAAAGGAAACTAAGGGGAGGGGTCGTTCTCCCTCGGGAGTGATCGGCCACATCGCTGCAGAGTCATTAAAAGCGCCCGCCTCCGCCTCAGTGTGGCCGGTGGGACTCGAAACGGCTGCCGTAGTTGCCAGTGTCGTCGCGACGCGCTAGGCGAAGCGTGTTTACTCCGCTAGACGGCGCTGCGTTCTGGAGCAAGAGTGAGGTGGTCCAGCAGTTTGGTGCGACTCCTGCTGTTTTTGCGCTGAATGTCAAGGTTGCGCCAACCAACAAACCCGCACACAAACGCCTCGCTTGCGATTGTGAACCGGAACGTGTCTACTACAGTTGTAAACGCTTCGAAACGATCGGAGCAGACTACGTGATGACCCGAGCCGCGAGCCTCATCGCCTCGTCTTTGAACTCCCGCGCCTATATTGGTGCCTTTCTTTTTTCCGTAGGCAGCTGAAATCGCCGCCACGGGCTGGGGCATAGTGCGAAAAGGGCAAACGGACTCGATCAGTCTGTCGTGCACGTTTCTAGATTTAGTAGTTCGGTGCGGTCAATCAATCGCACTTACTCTTTCTGACGCGACCTGGGCTCTGAGAGGTCAAAGCACCCACGGGCTTGGGCTGATGTGCCGAGCCCTTCGGCGGCACAGGATTGAGGACCTGCGATTTAAGGTCTGCTTGTTTTTACAGGTCGGTCGGGTGAGTGGTTGCTACTTCAAAAGCGGCAGAGACATGCACTTTTCCAAAGGCGGTTACAGTACATACTTCAGTGCCCCGGGTCTGAACGAGTTTTAGTGTAGACGGCAGTCGTGGGACCTTGTTTCTCTGTACAAACGCATTCATGGACATACTGTATGCATGTAGCATCGATGGTTAAAATGCATACGTTTGGCGGCAATCTATGACAAAGCTGTGTGTTTGACTTCTCTCAGTGCAACCTGAGCCCTTTGTACGACTGGCGTCTTTTTAGTCCGTGAAGGCATCTGATTATGATATATTTAATCGAAACTCAGCGGCTTTGAAGCTAGTCGCGCAGAGCTCACCGGTAGTCGTTGCTTGACAGTTTTCCAGGCCATTTGTGTTTAATCTCTCGTTTTATTCTCTTGATTAGTTATCTTCTCCATTAATTACCGTGCGCACCACTGCATTCCTCGTTTGTCTGTTGGTGTCACAAAAAACTTAAAAAAAAACAAGAACGCAATAAGGTGATCGAAGCGCTGTACGAGCAAAGATATATATAACTCACAACATCCTCAAGGATTTCGTAAGTCCTCAAAGGTGCCTTCCCAAATGCCTATTTATTCCCTACCGTTTTCGCCCCACTTCGAGACAGAGGCGATAAAAAAATGGAGCGAGCCAGCTTACGTGGGGTCTTTACGTCAGAAGCTCAATAACGTTAGATAAATGGGATACTGTCTTTTCTTTTTGCACATTTGGTTACAGGAATGGGGCACTCAAAGTCATAGGCTGCTGGTGAAGCTAAGCGGGCGAGAAGCACAGGAACATTCATATAATGCTCCGTCGCGAAATAGCAATGCCTTTGAAAGAAGCCTCATTTAGAGGAAGGCAGACATGCTCAAGAGACGAGACCTACCTTTAACGTCGAGTTCAGAAGAGTGCTCCAATGCGAATAAATTGCTTTGACTTCGGACCATCCTTAGCTTAAGAGAGTGACATCATAGGCCGTTACAAGACATAGTCCCCTCAGCGTTGCGTGCACGGCTGCTAAATAAGTCCTCGAAGAATTCGTCTTGAAATGGCTCTGTCTCGACTTTTGAAGCCCCGTCTTTAAATTAACAGCTCACACTTCGGGGCCGCCTTGGTTACCCTTTGTTCTCATGACGTAATGACTGGTCTGCACTGAGTGCTGTGGCCTCCCATTCTAAGGTTCTCTAGGCAGTTACGAAAACTCGCTCTTAGAGCATCTCAATGGAACTGTAAACCTGCACGGCTAGCCTACCCCATGACCGAAGCGGACATTTAATTTACCGCACTGGCTGCCTTCCGTCCGAAAGAGTCAAGACGTCTTGAGGAGTCACCAGGCCTCTTCCTGCATCCCGGATTCTTCACACGACCACTCAGCTGGACCGAAATGAACATTCTTCGCACATAGCGTTCCTGGTTCACATGAAAAGACGAACGACAACATCGGTCTTGTCGAAGACTTAAACAGCTGCCCCGTCATCTCCGAACAGGCCCTTCTACATGCCTGCTCAAGACCTCGGGCCTCATTGGAGCGGACGTTTCCTGTTTCGGAGTTCTGCTGGCCGCACGCCATCGAAGTGTACTTTCGCCAAGAGGGAATTTCCTGGGCCTGCGTGCCGCCGTTCGTAATTTATGCAGTTGGGGATAAAGGTTCCTTTTAAGAAAGGACGTTTAAAAGAATGGCGCACCAGATGATCTTCCGTAAGAGCGTTGTGCGGCGCACCCTTCAGTTACGTAAGGTCAACTACTTTCGAAAGCACTGTCCACTCTCGATAATGGACGGCACTTTGGTTCTTGCGTCCTTGGGTCAGCCTCTTTGAAACGATTTCTCGTAAGCACCTGGTCTATATTTCTTGACATCTGGTGGATACCAGGCCCCGTTAGCTGCTGTGGAGTGGGGGACTATTTTCTTAAGACTGCGTACGCACCAATGGCATGCATCGGATATTGTATTTGCGGATTTCGGGGTTATTTAGTGTTCTTAACTTCATCATATACCATGTCTGAGCGCTTCCTTACAAAGGGGCTATCAAAGACAAGACCGCATGCATTTTGTGTACCCGCGGTTAAATGAACAAAATATAGGGTTTTCTCCGACAATGTGAAGCCTCCTTCTAATGACTTCAAAAAAAAAAAACAATCCGAGATTTTTCTTTTTTTTTTTCAGGCGCTCTCTAAACTAAAAACTCCGCCTCGAATAGTTACCAGCAAACCGCGGTGCACGGATAAACCATGGGAACATTTTGAACAATGTACAAACAAAAATCTGATATCTTTAATATATCTCCAGGCCCTTTTTCCACCCTTGGTACCTAACTCCATTTCCGAAAAACTTTATCTCCGCCGTATAGTTCGCAAGCGCTTTTCCCGAAAGTGTGGTCGGTCAAATGTACGACGTCGCGTGTAAGCTCGCCGTTTGGCCTATACGGCGCCGTGACCCGAAACTGCCCGAAATGGACAAAATGTTAGTGATTCTCCGCTCGATAGCAGCGCCAGGTCGATTTAAAGAAGACCCCACCCCCCCTTCCCCCCGTTTGCAGTCTTCTAACTTCTCCCAAAACCGATGGCTACGTCTTCTCTCTCCCGTCCCTTGATTCCGTTTATTTCGATGCTTCTTTTTTTCTGTCGTCTTGATGCAAGGCCTGCATCAATATCAACTGTCGATCCTTCACCTTGAACACAGAGGAGTTGGGCTCAATGATAAACTGCAGAAATTGCACAGTTTTTTATTTTCACTGTTGCTGGTCGCATATTATCATTTCGACATATCACGCTTCGAAGATTTTTTTTGGCCACCCAAGCTGAACAGTGAAATTTCTGCTTTTTCCACTTCAGAACGGAAGGCGCCCCAGAATACTAGTCAGTGAGCGACATCAGCGCGGACTGCTGTAAATACAGTGCTACGCACTGTGAACATGTTGGGTTTGTACTTAGGCCTACAGTACACGAATGCTCGCCTTTAATCACGTATATTTATATTCATTTTTTTCAATTTCTTTCATCCTCTACATCTCCTTTGCCCCCATTACAGTGTATAATAACTGATGAAAGCTGCAGTAAATAAAATTCCTTATCTCTGCTTAGCTTCCTTTTCTCTGTCGATATCCTCACTACTTTCAATGTCCATTTGAAGAAGTCACAGGGACTTCACCGCAGCACGAATCTTCTGCGCTCGACAGTTAGCTTAAAGCTAATTACGTCAAGAAATCCGCGAAGCTTATTAGGGAAGAAGGAGCCCAATCAACAACTTTTCTTGCGTTGTAGTTTGTGGAATTTAAAAATACATAAATATACAGGCACATGAAATTGGAGTAACTGATTGTGGTTTGTGCAGATGCTACCAGGTGCTCTCTAGTAGTTGAGCATCAAAAACTGCCACTCGAATTTGGAATAATCGGTACACTCTACTGATTTCCTTTGGCCGTCAAAACTTTTGATGCCAGCACTACTAGCATTTTATAAATAAGGTTCTGCAGCACGCAGGAAGAGGAGACCATTAGTATCAACATCTAAACGCAATATTTTGCGGGAGGTTTTGGTTTTCGCTAAATTACAAAAGAATATATTCTGATACAGTAACGCTTTGTTCGCTTTAAGTAGTCGAAAGATGGCTCCAGTAGGTGATGTTCTGGAAAGCTGGGTATGAATGCGCAATTTACTCCCCACCAGTACCACGTCTCATTTAGAGCGTGAGCTAATAAGCCACAGCCCCCAAATATCGTTGTCGTCATCAGCATGAAATGACGTCGTCACTAGTGACACTATAGCATACATACATATCTTAATCATGTCGCCACATGACCAGAGACATTTGCTCACATAAACATGTGTCACATGTTCTGGGTGATCTGATTGAACTCGGTACACATTATTCTGCCTCATTTTTTTACGTTCTTCTTGGACATACCCATGACGGTAAACCTCATGTTACATTAAGCGAGTGCCCTTTGAAATTTGGTACCAGTCTCCGCCAGGCGGCGATGCACTTCATTCGTCGGCACAAAAATTCTAACTTTTTTGCAGCAGAGTCCAGTCAACTGTTCATTGCGACATCGGTACAGTGCCCCCGTTGACTGCACCACTAAAAATAGTGGTTCTGGCCGTTTGCCAACTTGAAGAAACATATAGAGGGCATTCGACTCGCGTCCGACGAAAGCTCATCTGCGTAGAGCGCTTTTAGCGTTGTCGACATCCACTCCTATTCTTCTGCGAGGACTCGCTGAGACTAGCGAAACCGCAGCAAAAGTGCATCAACGTTCTTGACCTCTTCGACGATTAATGGTGAGCGCTTGAAAAAGACGAAAATGCAATCTTGCGCTTGAGTATTACTTCTTTCTTTCCCATCACTCAACAAAATAAAATGTCTAGTACTTCGAAGGTCGAACTTGTTGATCACCCTTCATGCATATGCTCCGAACTTCCTGCCGCACTTCCACCGACCACTAAAAGTGATCGATGTTGGAGTACGTCGGCGCGCTTTCTATAGCACGGCACTCGTCATATAATTCCTTGTATCGATTCGCAAATAGACAAAAAAGAAGCCGAGGTTTGATCGAAGCTGTCATATAGGTCACGTCTCGAAAATAAAACACGCGCACACACACACATGATGGAAAACAGGAACAGCTCGATGCTGTTTCTTGCGCAAGAACACACGCTTAGTTGTTGCCAGGGCAATGAAATATTAAATTCGCATGGCGTGCAGGGTGGGGTAAAAAAACAAGGTGGGCGTTGATGTTGAGCCACTCTCACGAAGGTGCTCTCTGACACGCTCGTTTTGATTGGTGTGTTAGGCCTAACATAGTGCTTCTTTTACCCTTGTTTGGTTTAGTTACTGTTTTCTTGTTTTCTTTCTGTCTGCCCCTTTCGGGAAGGAAGTGGGGGGTTGTTCACTTTACATCGATCTCACTCAGTCCCGGCTGAGAAGTCGGCCACGACATCCGGTTTAAAGTCGCCAGCTAAAAGAGGGGACCGCGATGAACCGAATAAGAAATTACTACGTTTGCTTTAGTGCTGGCCGGTGGGGAAGACGAATATAGAATTCTATAGCGTACGTAGACTTCCAGGTTGTCTGTGTCACTTCTTCTGTGCGTGAGAGTTCAACTGTACAGCAACTGTGCTCATACTCGCTGTGCGTGCTAGACGATTGTGACCCCACGTACTCTAAGAATGTTTGCACGGCACACATACTGTGTTAACCAACGCAGGTTCAGTGTGGCTTAAGAACTCCACATCACACTCTCCTCGAACTCAACGGTGATACATCTTCGAAGCGAATGTCAAGTTTAAACCCCTTCAGTGATGAACGCTTTGCCCAGACGAAGACATCCTCTTGTCGAAACGTTCGGTAACCAACCTGAGACTTCCCCCTGACTTATTCACTTTTTTTTTCTGCCAGGTCGTCATAGTTAGTCCAGGACCCTCCACTATGGTGCCTCTCAGTGCGGGGGACATTAAATTCCGGAGTTCCTGCGTTACCATACCATGCGATACCATACCGTACCGTACCATACCATAGCATACCTGTACCGTACCATACCATACCGTACCGTACCGTACCATACCATAGCATACCCGTACCGTACCATACCATAGCATACTCGTGCCGTACCATACCATAACATACCGTACCGTACCATACCATAGCATACCCGTACCGTACCATACCATACCGTATCGTACCGTACCGTATCATACCATAGCATTCCCGTACCGTACCATACCATACCGTACCATACCGTACCATACCATAGCATACCAGTACCGTACCATACCGTACCGTACCATACCATAGCATACCTGTACCGTACCATACCATACCATACCGTATCGTGCCGTACCATACCATACCATACCGTACCGTACCGTACCATACCATAGCATACTCGTGCCGTACCATACCATACCATACCGTACCATACCATAGCATACCAGTACCGTACCATACCATACCATACCGTACCATACCAGTACCGTACCATACCATAGCATACCATACCATACCTTTTTGTAGGCTTGCAAGCAGCATGTTTATTTATTTATTTAGTACTCAAATGCCCCTCGGACAGGGGTTTTACATGAGGGGTGTCTGCAAAAGACCCAGCGGTCTAACGAAGTGTGTGTCTGCAAAGGACCCAGCGGTCTAATGAAGTCACATGGCTTCAACGCACGGCACGATTCCCAAGAAAATTAGCCTCTGCCGACCACCTGACGGCGCAAAAGCCAGCAATATACAATGCATACCAGGAAGACAACGCCGACGTTGTCGTGTGTCGCAACCATGCAGAGAAAGGCGCTTTGGTCAAAAGTGTTTCGGTCACATGCTTCCTGTTGATCCATTTACGACACGTAAACACTAAAAGGCATTACAAGGATCACGTCGCCATGGTAATGATCTGGACTCTCACGGGTGCGACAAAATCTCCACAACACGTCTGAAACGCACGTCATACGTGGCCTGAACACCCTTAATGAAAGGTGTACATATAATCATCACATACCATATGCCAGAGGGAACGGGAAACGAAACAACGAAGAAGGCGACAGAGAAGTAAGGCCCGTTATTAGGCTTAAACAACAAACGACCGCACCAGTGTGTGTACCTGCCCAAGTACCAGTCCCTGTTCGCTGCATACAGTTCCGCTAATTGATGTTTACTTTGGGACGAACTGACAGGTATAACTCCTGCATGCCTTACCCTCCACCAGATGCTAATGCATGTATAACTCTGTAACTACACTATCGATGCAAGAAAAGCTCCTAAACGCGATGTGTCCAACAGCAAATAGCAAAAGAAAAAATCTATGCCTACGGCAAAAGTGGGTCGTTATAGTCCCCAAGTTGTTTACGCTGGAACGCTCTCTCGGATATTTTGGCGTGCGCAAGGGGGGCTTTTGGTGCACGAGGGAGTGTTGTCGCCGTTGTTTTTTCGGTTGTTTCAGCCAGCGCCCTCCCGAACTAGGCAAAGCACGGTAGCGGTGGTTATGACGCTAACGCCATCACATTAGGTGGCTGAGGCGAGTACTAGTGCCCTCAGTGCCCCGTGTTTATATTTCATTTACGCAGAGGCTCTGCATACCCGGACACTCTTCGCTTTGTGTACGTGAACGTAGTTGGTTGGGGGGTTCCTGCAACTGACCGCCAACCCATCATTTGCAGGAAACGCGCCCTTGAACGCAAGACGTGGTGGCAGTAGGAAAAAAATGAAATAAAACCGGCAAGTCTTCTAGGAGGCCTTGCATCGGCACGGTGCTCACTCGGCACGCTGCTCAAAACTTGTCTGCTGAATGGCCGTTCGCTGTTGCAATATTTGATCAAAAATATGCTTAGGTATATTTCCAAAGTGAATGCAACATTCATTTGATATTCTGTGAAGGTTGGCGTGCTTCTTCCTCGGCAAGCTGCTCAAAACTTGCCTGCCGCCCGATATGGCACTCTTTGGTCAAAAATATGCTTCGGTAAGGTAATTGACATTATAAAACGAATGTAACATTCATTCGATGTTCTGTGAAGGTCGGCAGCATAAAGTTATGAATAGTTGATTTTTGCCGATAATACAACACAATTTGTTAATAGATATCATGGAAACAATGACGGTGGGAGATTCGAGTGCTTTTTTAAATGTTGCGTTCCTGGTTATTTCCTCACATTTAGCGCTTTCTTATTCAAATTCGTTGACCAGAAATTTAAGGTTTAAGGCCACATAATTTATGGCGGTATGATGTCGAATAATGTGAACATGCGCTGGCAACATGCGAAGAAGCCGACCACTGGCGAGGCCGACTAAGGTGACAAATCAGTATTTCACGAAACGTTAAGGATTGATTTATTGTTTTACTGACTGATCCACCGGCATTGCTCGAAAAGCAACAACATCTTTGCGTGAAATAATTCCGCAGCAATACTCGGTCCTTACTAGAAACCTGGTCTTGTTAAAAACATGGCTTCTGGCATAATTAGGTAAAGAAAAAAAAGAGTCTAGATGTCTTCCTCTAACGGCGCGTCTCGTGTCTTCTCGGAAGCCTATAGACGAGAAGGTTCCCTCTCTGAAGTCCCGTGCATGTATTCCTGAAGGAAAAAACAACAAGAAAACAAAACGCAAACAAAACAGACTGCGTATATCTGATGCGCGGCTTCGCCGGTTCACATGCAACGGGACTGCTTTTAATCTTAGTGTTATAATGGTGAGGAGGAGCAACACTCGTTCGCATAGAAGACAGTGAGAACCACAAAGTAGCAAAAGTAGATGAAGTGGAGCGGTTTGCCAAAAAGCAGTGCGAAAAGTTTCCCGGTCTTTCTCACCCCTTCCCTGCTGATTTCTTCTGATCTTACTGCGATTTCGAGCTTTTCTCCTATGAATGATTCTTCAAACTTCAAGTCTATGGCGCCATGTTCTCGGAGACAACTCCCTCGACTTCTGGTTGAAAAGCCTTTCTTTGTATAGAAGACAGGGATTTCGTTTTACGGAGCTGTTGCCATCGCGGCCGTTGCAGTAAGCCCTGTGGTTGACACTAGAGTTGCTTTCGTCTCTTCAAAAAAAAAATACCTCTCGTACCAGGTCTCAAGAGCCTTGAATGGCTTCCAACTGTCGCAATAAGCAAGCTATAGGGTCTGCGTCACCAGAAGCCTCGTATGTGCCAACTACTCTTGACGCTGAACTTTGTATACAGGAGGCTGATGAGGAGGCGGATTTCATAGCCAATGCCAGTGAAACATCTTCAGGAGAAAAGTGAAAAAAAAAAGAGCACTTATGCAGAGACCCACGTTCAGACACGTCGGATGTTGTAAACTGGAAGAGCTGGTGTTGCGCCAATGCTGGACACTCACTGAAGGGATGTCTGCCTTGGGCAAGCTTGGTTGTGTTTTTACAATTCAGGTCACGTAAACAGTCTCAAGCGGACACAATGTTCAGGGTGGCAGTAAATTTCAGCCATGTGCTATTGACCATGCCGCACTGCCTGTTGACTGGTATCAGCGAAAAAGTGGCGTCAGTCGTGAGTGTAATATCAGCCTAGTGTTTCGCTGGTTCTCCGCTTACAAAGCGAAGATCACAAAGATAAAAAAATTGTTGGCAACCCCCTTGTATGCTTGCCTCGGCATTGGTAAAGTGGAGAAACTACCATAATTTACTCTTGTTTTATTTTTAACTAGTGTCTTCTAATTCCATGTTGCATTATTGATATCGCTCTCTTCGAGTTGGCATGATTTAAGTTATTTTTTTTTGCTTAGGTATCATCCTCAAACAGTTAATGACAACACGACAAACATCTCACCTTCCTTCGCTGAGGTCCATGTTTTTAATGAAACTGCGTAAATTTCCTAATGGATCCGCGGACAGCTGGAAGTGGCTGGTTTACATGAAATTTGAGACAGTATGATTGAAGACCATGGACACTGTCGTTTGCAGACAGTATATCATGAAATATTGAAATAAAATATAAAAACAGCCCATCTTCACAATCCTATAATACACTCTGACACATCTCCAACCGAAAAATTTAATTTTTAAAACCCAACGTTTCGGAGCCGGCTTGGATCCTTCTTCAGGAGCGACTGGGGGCAGTAAGAACTTGGCGTCTCTAAGTATGCATACTTAAAAACGCCAGCACGAAAGAGCATCCAGTTTTACAAATTCCTCTCACTCAATTAGGGCTGCAGTTTCCTCTTCCCGCCCTCCTCTCCTTCGATGCAACCGTCAAAGGGCATGCCCTTAAGCAAGTGTGTGAGCTTATTCACGGGTATATCATCGAAACCTGCAGATTTTTGTGTTAACTTCTGTTTGCCTTTACTTTTCTCTCAAAATTATTTTATTACTTATCACTGCATTAAAAATTGCTTATTTGAGCCTCAACACTTGTTTCCTCGGTTTTCATTCCGATTTTGTCAAGCTCTCTCAAAATTTGGGATTTTTTTTCACAGATTCATATTTATTTTTATAAGCTGCTTTAGATAAATCCGGATGAGTTTTCTCCTGTTTGGATCTGCACCATACCCTGGCCAGTCCCTCACCGTGGGTAGGTGCTGTCGCGGTTGAGGCAACAACAACAACAACAACAACACAAACTGCGGTTAGCTGCTGTGATAGCATAGCTCTCTCGTGCAGTGGCCAGCGAAGCTATCATTATTTACCGCGACTATATATTGTTTCTGCAGGTCTGGCTGGCTTCAGACAAAGAGACAAAGGTTTTTTTAAAGATTGGAAGCCGTAGCTCTAGTGCACTAAAAACTTACCGTTGGCTATACTAACACTTAACACGAGTATTCAGGGAAAAGTTGCCTGTGGGCATGCTGGTCCTCCGTTAGCGCATGCCTAGCACGGCCAGGTACGGCCACAGGCTCGGCTGGTGTGGATGCTTCCCACTGCTGAGCATAAGCTGCGTTCATCTGGCGAAGATGTTCGCTTTGACCGCAATGTCTCACAAACAATCACCTAGTCATAAATCCGCGTGCCGGAGGTTTTGAGCACGAACAAACATTACAAACCCTGGCGGCAAAGTTTACACGCATCTAAACTCTATCTTCCTCAAGGACTTTAACGCGATAGAGCTAAATGTCTCATTAAGCGGGAAACCCCGGCATCTGCATCGGCGTCACTGTAACCGGGAAATCTTGATTGGTCGAAAGAGTAGTGACGTAGAAAAGCAGTTCCGCTGAAGACAGACACGGTAGAAAAGTGAACCCGCCGCGGTGGCTCAGTGGTTAGGGCGCTCGGCTACTGATCCGGAGTTCCCGGGTTCGAACCCGACCGCGGCGGCTGCGTTTTTATGGAGGAAAAACGCTAAGGCGCCCGTGTGCTGTGCGATGTCAGTGCACGTTAAAGATCCCCAGGTGGTCGAAATTATTCCGGAGCCCTCCACTACGGCACCTCTTCTTCCTTTCTTCTTTCACTCCCTCCTTTATCCCTTACCTTGCGGCGCGGTTCAGGTGTCCAACAATATGAGACAGATACTGCGCCATTTCCTTTCCCCCAAAACCAATTATTAATAATTATTATTAGAAAAGTGTAATCGAACCGCGATCCTTTAGCGTCGGGAACCAGGGACGCTACCTATAATCCGCTGAGGAGCGCTTGTTCCGTGGATTAAACGGAGGCCTTTTAGGATCATCTCCCACCGCACAATAGCCTAATTACATTACACAAATGCTGAGTTAATTAGGGTAGACAATTAGCGGCACCAAAAATATGTACAGTGATGTGTTGTAATGAAGTGTGTGATGGCCACAGTGGTGTCGATGTATGCAAAAGAGTGATCCAGGGGACGCCCAAGCGGCCGTAAGAACCTTTTAAAGCTATCGCGTCATACTCTTAAGGTGACCTTAGGTGTCACCCAAGTTTTCCGTTTCTTTTTTTACACCTTGCGCAGCTTTTTTCGACAAATTATGCATAGCTCTGCTGGCGAACGTTCAAGCTGCGGCTGATTCCAGTTACTATAGAATCACTTAACTATTGCCTGCTTCCCTCGGGTCATAACCAGTAATTTATAAGTACCCTGTCAAGGCGTTGCGAACTTATCATCTATTTAATAAAGTAAGTGCTGTGTCAGCTAATGCCTACCCCGTTGAGTTGACAGTTTTTTTCTGCACTTCATTGGCGCTATAATCTCATTGTCCACCAGATCTTCGGACGTTGCGCACGGCGTCAAAGTTGCCGCCCGAGCACTGAGCTTTCACCGAAGCCCACGGCAATGTTTGACGCTACTGTTCTCCAATGCTAATCGTGTTGTGCTAAATGGACTCTGTAAACACCGGCCCAGATCTCAGCGTCCCGGGCAGTATCAGTAGGTACATGTACAGCGAAAGCTCCCCGCGTAAGTTGGCTTATCTGAACGCGGCGCTCTAACGTTGTTAGACACCGCATCACGTCGCGTCAGGCGTATACTCGGAGCTTCGCTGATAGGCTTAACATTGCCCTCACGCAACGCGCGCCTTCACGGGCAAGACTTTTGCAGAGAGCACTCTACGCATTGCGTTGGCAACTTTGAGACTGGCTTGGCTTGGCTGCTTGCAAGGTATTTGCACATGTACAGACTGTGGATTGCGAAATATGCGCGATGTGTTTCTCGACGCAAATTTCAGGTCCTATTTGCTTGGTGGATCCGTAGCTCAGTGTCAGCGCAACTTATTAGGCGTGCACACCAAGCCGAGTTCGTGTGGATGCCTGTGAGAATTCTTATGCTACCACGCAAGAATTATTCGCTGGAGGCACATGGCACGACTGATGGTGCCTGAATGCCGAAGTTCTAAATTTATACGATTTATGTTCAATGCAAGAAAACGAGTGCCCAGAGGGCTTATCCGTGCAGTGATGGAGCATATGCCTGCGAACAGAAATATGCAATTTTCATGTTTACAAAGGTCTTCATCATCTTGATTTTCTTTGTTTTGCAAGTACAGAGGCCATCAATAGAAAAAATGTCTAATTCAATCCTTGCAGCCTACAGATCACTGCGCCCCAAAAAAGGAGTTCCACTCATGTCTGGCTGTCGTATGCATATCACTCACTGTTTGGTCTGGTTTTAATGTAAATTTCGGGCACAAAAAATTTATTCACTGTGTTCTCGGGCTTAGCCACTTGCGTTACTTGAAAATATACCTCAGCATTTTATTAGGAAGGACAATTAGGAGCCAATGATTCATTTCTGAGCCAAAAATAGAGCCTATACTTGAGAGTGAAGTTGCGACTCTGACTAGCTGGATCAGTAGGATTGGCGTTATGTGTGTTTTGTACTGAAAATTGAAAATGAATGTAAATATTCTTCCGCAGTTTACCCTCAGAAGTTCATTTGATCACGGGTTGAGCGTTGCAGCAGTGCAAGTGCTCGTCAATCCGTCAAATATCGAGGTCTAAAATTTTGTTAATCAAATTTTTGCTTTAAATAAAAATAGGGCACAAATGCTGCAAAAAACGCAATACTAGCATGCCCAACATTCTTGGGCAAAAATTTTAATATTGGAAACCGTAAGGTACTGGTATTAACATATAGAGTGTAATTAATGCTCTATCCTTCTGATTTGTAGCGAAATCTGTCTCTTATAGTGTCTCCATCCCTCGCATCGAGTAGTTAAGACTGTCACAGAAAACCAATGGGGAACGCTTTTGATGATAACAAAAATGTTAATAGCAAAAAAAATTCAAGCCTGCCGACGGGATATCTTCGGATATATTGAGTGTTACAGTGCAATCTTACAGTGTATGAAGGAATTGCGCTCACAAATTTTTTCCCGTTCAAAAACGCTTTTGTCCAGAATTGTTGGCAATTTTGAAAACCATGTCGCTAGGCACAGTGAAATACTGAGAATAGGCGCTTTGGCAACCCGCTAGATTTGCTGGAAGATTGTAGGAGCTCTTTAAATATTGCGCTTAAAACTGAAGCGACATATGCAGAAAACAGCTTGAATTAAAAGTTTGGTTTGGTTTGGTTTGGTGTGGTTTGGTTTGGTTTATGGGGGTTTAACGTCCCAAAGCGACTCAGGCTATGAGGGACGCCGTAATAGAGGGCTCCAGAAATTTCTACCACCTGGGGTTCTTTAACGTGCACTGACATCGCACAGCACACGGGCATCTAGAAATTCGCCTCTATCGAAATTAGAACACCGCGACCGGGATCGAACCCGCGTCTTTCGGGCCAGCAGCCGAGCGCCATAACCACTCAGCCTCCGCGGCAGCTGGAATTAAAGGTATTCTATGTGAAAATTCAAAGACCTGGCAGCTACACCTCTGTAGGGAGTGTAATGGGGAAGAGTGTGAGAAAAGACTAGAAAACGGCCAGACATTGACGTGAAGCAACAATTCCAGCGAAAATTGCGACGCAGTTCTTGCATCCTGTAAATTTTTCGGAGGTAGAAGCTATGCAAACAACTGATGTCGAAATATTTCATAGCCAGACATGACGAAAGCATGGGCTGTAGCTAACATTTGGACCACGGGAATCGATTCAGGTGCATTGCACAAGGAGACGAGCTGCATTCACTGTAATTGTTTTCTCAAGGTGTAAAGAAACGTTTTAACCATAACGTCTAAAACGACCATAAGAGTCATATGAAAGTCTTGCTTTGTCAGTTTAAAGAGGCCGCAAGACAACGTTACAACATTAGACCTCGTCTTGATATGAGCAATCCCTCTTGTGGAAACATTCCCTCGCTCACGCAAAGCATAGTGGAAGAACTGGTTCCCTTGCCCTCTCTCTACCGTGGGTTTAACCAGGCCATAGCATTCAAAGCTTGAAAAATACAATACAATGGCGTCTTATGTATTCAAATGTTTTAGGAGTTTCTCCACACTGCCTTTAGTTGCGCGGTCTCAGCAAGGGGAAACATTCGTGGTTCCTTCACGGAGCTTCGCGTTCTTCAGTATGACGTAACAGTGGAAATGTTCAACTCACTTTGGGTTGCTCAAGCGCGTTGCTCTTATGCGCGCACGCCATTTTTTTTTTTAGAGTGAAAGGGATCTAGTCACATGAAATCCTTGTCAGAAAAGAAGAAGACGGAAAGAAGTAAAAATTACGTCATCCGTTTATTTTTACTCCTCCTCATACTCCTTAGTTGTAAAGACACGAATAAACACTAAAATTTGTCCCATACCCAACCATTCTGGAAAAAGGCATTTTTGAGCGGGAAACCTTTATGAACGCAGTTTTTTTCATCCAGTGTAAGATTTCGCTACAACTATCGATATATCCGCAGGTCACCCAACGGCCGTAATGCATTTTTTTCTATTAACGTTTTTGCTACCGCCAAAGGAGTTCCCCACTGGTTTCCTCTGGTAGTCTTGACTGTTCAATGCGATCGATCGAAACGCTTTAAGAGAAAGATTTAGCTACATATAAGAAAAATGGACCATTACCGTCAATATTTATATTATCTTATATTAAAATTTCGCAACTTTCAAAATTTTTTTTGGAGAATGTCGGACATGTCCACGAAAGAGCGCTATGCTGCTTTCGCACCGAATGCCTTCTCCACCTTCACATACACGTTAGCCACTGAGAGGTCGTTGTAGTTTTAGTTAACCTCTCTGAACCCGCCGGATGTATACCGGCACCGACATGTGTCCATAACTGCTCGATGCACAAAGTGTGTTCGGAACGCCCTCGAACAAGTGCGCATCGTTCGTTTAGCTGTCCTCCGCGTATTGCCTCTTATTGCGCGCCTTTTCCCGCCGCGGCAGCCGCCGGTCACTTATCTTCATTGTCTGGGCGCCTCGTTTACGACCGTGCCAGGTGAATGGAGAAGAGGAGGCGGCAAAACCCGCCCATCGTTCCGGCGTTCGTTCAAAGGCGGCGCTACTTTGCCTAACGGGCTGCCGCTGCATGGCGTACCCGGCTACAAATTACGCCGCCATGTCCCTTTAGCCCTGCGCCATAAGAGCGCCTGCTGCAGCACGCGTGTCGTGTTGCTAACCTGCTGCACTGGCGGAGGTAATTCTAGACGCTCGTTTCTTTCGAACACGGTATACACACGCCGAGCACTGGCCTCTGCTGTGGCGCTTCAGCTGAATAACCGGCTAGAAAGGAGCTTTCATTGTGCCGTTCTCGTTTTTAAAGTTAGCAGCCACAAAAGAGATTTCAAGGCGAAAGCCTGTAATGGCTCATACTCACGGCCATGGATCTGTCCGGCGTCCGTTAGATCCAGCAACTCGATAAGAAACAATCTTTGAGCACACTTGGATTCGAATTGTCATCCTTACGTTCCGCTGCCGAGCCTGCTAACGACTACGCTACTTCCTGCCAACGCATATGTAGTTCTCCTTGGCTAGGACGCAGGAGAGTGTTTGCGGAAAGGTGTCGAATCAGACGGGTGCCTCCTAAACGCCCTCCAGTGGCTGCAGCATTCAAGATTCACAAACAGTTTGTACTTAACACCTTAACCACACATCAGTGACCCAAGAAGCAACATCGCGTTAAAGGCTTTCGCCTCACCGCACTTTACGTCAACAAAGTGCCCCCCTGAGTTTTTTTATGGTGCATACGCCCCTACAAAAATTTCTTTAGACAGCCTGTAGACTGTCCATACACTTCTGTTGATAAAGTCTATAGACTCTCTATAGACGAACCCTATAGAACACTCTAGAGGCAATACAAATCCTATAGACAGTCCAGAGAATATATTGATTTCTGGCCATAATCTTTTAGTAGACTTTTGTCGATAGACAGTCTATCAGCTATGAGTAGACAAAAAGAAATATATACAGGAAGGCAATATAGTCTATAAGAAGTATATAGGCTCTCTATAGACGATTTTTTAAAGGGCGGAATCAGCATGTGGCTGTCGTAGCTCAAAATTCAAGCATTCACCTATGGATGTGATGAAGCGTTATCAGTGGTGGCCTCAGCCATTACAGGCATCTGTTTTTTTTTTTTAGGAGAGTGTACTCTGCAATATATGCCACCTATTTTCGTGTGATTGTGGGGTTGTAGCTGTCGTAAGGACTGCTATACACCTGTCACTCTCACGGGCGATAGTATTAGTAATAGTAATAGCAGTAGCATTTGCAGTAGTCACTGCGGTCATTGACTACGACTTGTATTCATTATTGTTCAGAGGTGCTGCGCAACTGATGATATTATACGCCAAACAGAAGTCGATCCAAGTTACCGTTAGCAATTTTCTCGGGAAGTGGTGAAGGCACTGAGAATTTACTGCCGTATTTTTCTTTATTCCATAATTTTGCTCGTTGCTTATTCATTAATTTAACCGTTACTTCTTCCTTTAGAGCTGTAGTTATACACGACTCATCCTTAAACGCACATACTGTCTCTGTTGTCAGCAGTCGCCAATATGAGGCTGCCAGCCCAAATGTTTTCATTTACCGCAATGACAACTAACCTCGGTAGAAATAGCCAGCATGAATGTGTACACGGATGGTTGAGTATTCCTTTTTGATAATACGGAGCAGGGTGCTGCAAAGATCTACACAGATTTTGAAAGCTTCTTTTCATCTTTCTTTCGCCGAATGGTTTTCCCACATCTACGCCTTTCAACTAAAGAAGCCTCCTGAACAGGCGCCACTTAACACCGGTCCTATGAAGTTCGTCTCCTCGAACAATGGGCTTAACAAGGTGGCGAAAATCCGCCGCGCTGCCCTAATCCGCTGCCAAAAACGGCTTCGAAACATGCGACAGAGCCAGCGCACTTAGATGTTCCGTGCTGTTTCGGATTATGGTGAATAATATACGCTGCTTCAGGTTACTTCGGCTCGGGAATGGCTAGCTTTCTGAACCTCGAGCCGCGTAGCCGTAAAAATCCGCTTTGTTCTTTAGAAGGAATTATTAGCGCGCATTGTCGAAGAAAACACTGACTGCACACAGTACGCAAGGCACTGGGAGCGTCAGATGATGGTAAAACTAGTAAGCGTAACCTGTACAGAGTCTGGTGCAAGCACAGACTGTCCTCAGAAGGGAATATTTTAAGACGTGCTCGCGTAATAACGTGGCAGTATCACCATAAAGAAGAGATGTGTACAGTGTTCTCTAGTCTTCGTAGTTTAGAAATGACACGATCTGGTCATTGCTCTAAACACTTACAGCAGTCATAGTAGGGCCGTCGCGTTATCAGCTGAGTAAACCATATGTTTCTAAGTATGTTTCTGAGCTGATGTGTGAAGCACAAGTGATATTTTCCTCGAAGGTTAGCGCAAGAGCAGCATATAGAGTGGATTGGATACTTTGGGCTCGCCTTAGAAGAAAAAAAATTTTGAACTTTTCTACCAGATGAGAAGGTCGCAGTTATCAAGAGGCCGGCGAATTTGGGTCCCATATCAGCCGCGCCACTTAAACAAAGGGCTACCTACGGTGTCGGCCACTTACTCAAAACGTATGCAAGAAGCGGCAAATATGCCTCGCTTTCATTAATTAATTAATAGCATGACTCACTGCAGGAATCGACTAAAAATGCAATGAAGACTTTTTATATATCAATTAACCGGTATTTCATTAATCACAAACCGCGGCGGTGGCTCATTGGCTATGGAGCTCGGCAGCTGACCCAAATGACGCGGGTTCAATGCCGGTCGCGAGGGTCGCATTTTCGATGGAGGCGAAATTTTAGAGGCCCCGTGCACTGTGTGACGTCAGTGCACGTTAAAGAATCGTAAGTAGTCGAAATTTTCTGAAGCACTTCACTACGGTGTTCCTCATAGCCTGAGTTGCATTGGGACGTTAAACCCCGTAGACCAAACTAAACAAACCATTAATCACGGTATGAGTAATCTCGCCTCATGATGTTCTTCAAGAGAGAGCTCGGTCCTAAAGCACTAAAAAGGCCTTTCCAGTAGTGATATCAAATTACGTGTGTCTTGCACCAGCCTGAGGTGAATAATCAATTAAAATCTCAAGTCTCCCGCACTCCACGGGGACCTCTGTAATTCTTTAGTACATTTCTCTTCCTGTGGTGTCGGCGGATGAGATTAAAAAGTTTGCGGGGATATGGTGGCCGCACCTCTCACAGGACAGGTTATATTGGAGAAATATGGGAGATGCCTTTGTCCTGCAGTGGGTGCAGTCGGGCTGATGATTATGTCCACATTGGCTTATGACCTTGTCTCATGGTACTGCATGCTATAAATAAATAGATGGCAAATCCTTTTTGCAGGTCTTCAATCTTCTATCATTTATTCCCCCTTTTTTTACTATTAAAATCGCTGTGAAGTGAGTAGCAGCACAGTAAGATACTATGCACCTGTTACGTCATAAGCAATAAACTCGTCCCTAAAACATCCCTGTTTGTATCTACATGATCAAACCATCCTGTTTTGTTTCTTTTTTCTTCCTATTGCAACAACAATCCTGAATACCACGCGCCACTGTCGACCATGTGCAGCGCCGTTATGTGCACTCATGGACGGCAAAAGTTCCAGAGAGAAAATGAGCCTTTAGCTTCTTAAAAAGGGGCTACAATCTTTAAAAAAAAGCTCAGGGAGAGGGGACAGGGGAATCCCTGGAGGTGAATTGCAAATGCTTGTAGCCGATTTTACGCACCCGCCAATTCTGGACGAAGTCATTTTTGAACGTGAAAATGTTTATGAAAGCAATTTTTTCATATAATGTGAGAATTCACTATAACAATCAATATATCCGCAGATCACTGGACGGCAGTCTTGATTTTTTTCTATTCAAATTTTTTCTATCGTTCAAAGCCTTCCCCATTGGTTTTAAGGGCAGTCTTAACTGTTCGATGTAATCGGTGGGAACACTTTGAAAGGAAGATTTCGCTATATATGGGAACAATGGACCATCACCTTCAATATTTCGACAAGAGTACCTTACAATTTTCTAATTTTCAAAATTTTTCTCCGAGAATGTTAGACATATGAAAAAGATGCAAAATATACCGCCTTAGGATAGCCACTGCGGGACATACTGTCACCGATAGTGCTGGCAATGTCACAGTGTACACTACTAATGGCTACAAACAAAGCACTGTACAGTTTGTCAGAAGCAGATAGGCCGTTGAAACGTCAGGTCAAAACATTAGACAAGTTTAATGCATCTGATGTTATCCAGTAAACTGCTTCCGCGTGGTGAAAGGAAATGTGGCATCTGTCTAATTCCGAGCTTTTCTTCAAACGTCCACAATTGTGCTGTTCTTTATAGCTGGGATTTCTTGACGCGAAGTGTGAAAGACAACCACCGCAGCAAAAGAACGATTCCGAGTCAGTTTTGTTCTTCGAAATTTACGCTCTTCGCGTCTACCCTTTGCGTTTGTAACCGACAGAAAGTAGGGGACAATTCGAGCTTCATCGCGTTCGCACCTAAAGAATAGCATCACTGGGCCATCGTCTGTTGTGCGATGTTCTCCCGGTCTTTTTTTTTAAAGCAGCATGTGACCAAGCATGCGTGGCGTTCTCATTTTGTTATGTGGCCTTTCACCCAAGACGCGGAAACTTAATTTATTTCTTAATAATATTACCACCGATATTTCTTGTGTTCATTCGGCTTCCTTTCCATAATGCCACTACTTTTGCAGTGTTTCTTAACAATTTTTTTTTTGCGACGTAAAATTTAGCAAGAGTGACGTTACGACGCTGCTTTCAATTTTGTACTATACTGGGAACTCTATTTTCGTTCTGCACAACGTTTACTGTACGCATCCTGAATAGAATCTTCTGAAATGCGTAATGGTCTTTCGGCAGGCAACCAGCTGGGCCAGGTTGTCTGTGCGAACATTTCTCTTGACGGTGCAGAAAATCCGTCCTGCTGCTTTTGTGAATGACGACCATTTGCACCATAGTGGATTTGTTGTGACAAAAGCTGAGAGGTACTAACAGAATTTACAACGAAGTGCGCCGTCACAAAAATAACAAGAAAAATACCTTTCAGATCTCACAATCTGTCTGGATAATAAGTACTATGGATGCCTCATTGAGGCATATCTCCACAGAAGAACATCTCTTTTTTTTTATCAATTGCAGTTGGACACCCGTATAGTGTGATTTAAAAGACTCCTCGTAAGAGAATTTTTTTTTGTACGATACACTCCTAGTAAATTCTGCTGCACAAGCTTCGTGCCTGTAGCGCTGGTCACCAACATTCGATGCCTGAAAAGAATCTGCAAATGCAAGTTTGAGGCCTCTAAATAATTGGCCTGGAAATCCATGTCCAATGATACCTGTGATGATAAGTTTTACAACTATTTCCCTAATAATCTGCTATTGTTATCTCCAGACTAGTGCGTCTTCAACGAAGCTTCATGCTAAAAATTCCTGTTATGGAACATAAGAGTACATATATTCCGCGTAAACTATACAGCCTAAAATTACGTTTGTCAAGATTCCGGTATTAAAGGAATTTACAATAACTGAAAATAACTGATTAAATGTTGCCTCCGTGCTTGTGTAGCACCTTATCTGCCCGATTCTCCACAATAACTGAAAACAACTGATTATATGTTGCCTCCGTGCCTGTGTAGCACCTTATCTGGCCGATTCCTCGCATGACAAATTCTCTTTTTTTTTAGTGCAGGTTTCGCATATTTCTACCTTTCTACTGGTAATGGTTACTAAAAGACACAGAAACAGAATCATAACATGTAGCCATTTATGCGATAAGGGCCACTCACGTAAGCTGCACGAATAAGAAAATAGATGCTTGAAGCCAACATACCGTGAGTAGATATTTTTTTTCGGTGCTTCTTGTCGAAAATATATCTCTTGACGATTTGTGATTCATGCATTCTTTCGCGATAACACCAGCACATCAACCTTCTCTCATTACGGAAGCCTGTCTTCAAGCTCCAACATTAGCGAGAAATAGCAATTCGATGTTCACCCGGCCGCTCAGTGGTACAATTCAACTGTAATCTCTCCACAAGAGTGTGGCACGTAAGACCTGTTTGTTCCTTGTGTTCACAGAGCTGATGCCAGTGAAGCAACTTGTTGAACCGCTTAGATATGTCAACATTTACTACCACGCACATTTAAATAGGAAAATGACATTCTTCTGGGCTAGTTGCTATGATTCCCTCTGAGGGCCAGCGTGAACTTTGGGACGCAGGGACGTCGAGAGGCACATTGAGTTGCGTTGCGTGTTTCAATGTGCCTCTCTACGTCGCTGAGTCCCAAAGTTCACGCTGGCCCACAGATGGTTAAATAGGAACACAACGGAGCGTATGCGCCATGCGTGATAGTTCTGGGATCTTCTCCGTGCGATATCCGGAGGCTTTCCGGTGAATAATGCGCCTAGGTTACATCCGAAATGACAGTGCTCCTGTCTATTTTGCATCCCTTAGCAGATGAACAGTGGGGATAACGTTGTATTTGTTGGCGATGAATGGGAATTTACACACCAGCCTCGAGACGCAGGGAAGGAATCAAATTGGAGTATTCCAAAGCAGCAATCAGTGAGCAAGCTGATTGAATAATCCTCTTAGGGCGTTGCGCAAAGATGGAATTTCTTCAACTGCAAGAGGAAAAACCGAGTAGGAGTTCCGTTTGTTCTATTTTCTTTGAATATTCATATGAATGAACAACATGCGTTCACTCATGTGTCGCAAACGACCGTTTATCGAACAGCCACATGCGTTTTTTTTTTCACAAATAGAATATAATTAAGTGGAAGCCACGTCTTCACCGGTGAATTTTGCGAATTATTTTTAACACGATCACTATTGCTGCATCTGATAACTCTGCAGCAGTAGAATGCCCTAGGTGGCACTGTTAACACTCAGACCGGGTACCACAAATCAGTTTTCAAGCTTTTTTTCTACGTCGCTGCTTTAATTTATTCTAAGACACAGAACTTTCCCACGAGTGGCAGGTCTGACTGCATTTTTTGTCATAAGTGTCGCTACTCCAGAGCAGTTCTCAGATAGACAATGCAAATCTTGCCCAGAGAGTAGCTAACAACTACCTAATCAGAAGCAACCATGGTGCATGCGTACCGAAGCAGGTCGCGTTATAGTAGAAACGAACTAAGTTATTGTTATAACTATTTTAGAATTAAATGATCAAATTGTCTATCTCTCCGGCAAAAGCCTTGCTCCTCACCACGCACAAGTTAACAAATACCTTGCATTGCACAATGAAACCCTATCAGAGTCGCTCTTGAACGTACGGGCCGTTACCGCAATGCGGTCAACATGCATTGAAACTCTAGCCGCGAGCACCCAATCCATGACGATGAACATCTTGAAACGCTGAAATACACCGTACAAATGAGTAACGATGCCCTACCAACTTCTATGTCGCCAGGAAAAGGCAGGTAGGCAAGCACAGATTTTCAATAATTAGGCAACAGTCGGTTCGCTTGCCTGTAAGCCGCCACAAAAGTTACAAGTTATGATGGTGCATGCAGTACATTTAATTTTCCTTTACCCTTACCTTCCCGCTTGACGTTTCCGAGGTTCCTGTTGAGCACGTGTGAAAAGTTGATCAAGTAGGCTCCCTGCGCCAGTCCGACAAGAACCACTCCCCACAGGATGAAATGCTGCGTCGCCCTCATCAGCATCATCACCTTGGATACCCGACCTTGTTGGAAGAGCCGGCTCTCTCGAAGACGACTGTCTCTCTTCCACAAGAGAATACCTTCACCTCGAGACTGGCGCACTCAGTAACAGCGAGACCGCGACTTCAACAAGTAGTGGAAAGTCCGGAGCGCTGTATGCACCACTACGCAGGAGATGACGGCCAGTCCTATGGGACTCTACAGGCTAAGTTGCGTAGTCGGGGCTTCCTGTTTGTCCGTTACCTGTAGAAGACGACACCGATGCTGTTGCGGACGTCAAGCTTTTATTACAGCCGCTTGCGCTTCTCCTAGCCAGCTTCTCTGCGCCTTTTTTTTGTGCTGCCCGCGCGCGGATGCTTCGACGAGCCACGGAGAGAGACCTTCGCGGAGAAAGTGGCGGTCGGGACAGCCCGCGCTGCTTTTCGATCGCCGGGAAAGAGGGCGCGCTTCTCTGCGGTGCGTCGGCGGTCTGCGGCAGAGTCCAACTCCCCGGGACGGGTCTCGCTGACGCACGCGTTCGCGCGGGCGCTTTTTGGGCGAGGAAAACGCCCGCGCCTAGAGGAGGCGCGCATGCGCGGTGCTCCGAGGCGACCAATCAGCGCGCTCGCTGCATGGCGCGAAGGCGCAACATGGCGGCGCGCCGGTTTGAGCGGTGGAGAGGGGGGTGGGGGAGAGCTGCAACTGGCGCCGCATGCATGAAACGAGCGCGAAAAGTCTGTTCGATACCGGGCCTTTCCGAAGCGGGGCGGGAGCCTCTTGTTGCGTTGTTTCTTGTGCGTCCCTGTCTAGCTCTGAACGATCTCTTCCCTCTCACTGGCCGTCGCCGGAACGGGTTGTAACCTGTTGTCCTCACCCTCTCCCTCTCTATTCCAGCCTTCGGCCGAGCCGCGGGTTTGCATTCGGCGCAGTGGATCTACTTCTTTCCCACGACAGTTTCGTGTAGCAGAGGGCCTGAAACAACACACATGCGCTCTAGTGTGTGTGTGGGAGTGTAGGTGTGACGTTTTTGGGTGACGCTTTCCAGACCGTGACGTCACCCTCGGGACTGGGGAAGAAAAAAAAAACTGGCGTGAGACGGAGAAGTTTGGCACATCCGACGTGGAGAGCATGGATACGGAGAGTGTGTTTTTTTTTTCGGAGCTCTCTCGAGCACGCCTTTGTTTTGCTCTTGCAGAGGCGTAGACATCGTCGAGTATATGGGCTGAAAATGAAGACTGATCACACGTGTCCTGCGAAAAGCTGAAGGCGGCGAGATGTAGAGACCTTCCTTCCAGCCTTGTTCCGGTTGATGTTTTGGTGCCAGTGTTGCCATTTCTGGCGTCAAGGCAGCGTCTGGAAATCAGGCAGCGCCTTGGGCGTTGTCTTCCGTCCAACGCTAACCTCCTTTAAGAAGGCGCGACACAACAACGTGCGACGATGGGATAGGCTTACGAGTCATGCGCATTTTCGAGTACGCATCTGACGAGTGGGTGAAGCAAAGCCGAAAGGAACTTGAATAAGCAGGTAATCCTGATTATACGTATCCGGAGGTCGAGGACCAAGTGCTCTTTTGCTATCCATGTCAGAAGACTACGTGCGAGTATTTGGGGTTAAGGTAAATGCCATGAACTTATATGTCACCGATAAATCTGAGCGAAATTCTGGTACCGAAGGAAGTTCGATCACGGTTGTGTTTAATCAAACTAAAATTAGCCAGATATGCTTTCACCGTGCTAAGCATCAACTTCCCAATACTCTCCCTTTTATCATGAGTAGCATTCGAGAGAATACATAAACCTCAGCAATGATAAAGGTTTCTTTTTTAGACACATTCAATGCTACAGTACATCGTGTTTCTACTCAGATTACTTATAATATTTCTTATAAATATTGCTTCTCTAGAAGTCCATCTGACATACAACTGCAGCGCATTCTTTTGGGACCACATTTTTTAGAATAAATAGTCATATTGAAGGCCTTATAGGTCTTTCTCATACACATGTTACATATCTACCCCACGACGGTAAGAGCACAAGAATGCAAGCTATGCTGTCAGTAAGGATGTTATTTGACACCGGAACAAATACTATACTCTACCAGTGTGCAATCACTCCAGCGACGCGAAGTACCGTTCTTTTATCACCACTTAATATTATTCCATGCCTACAGTGCGACGAACGCGCCATAGAAGAAACACGCACGGACACAACCTTCTTCCTCCTTCTATGTCTCGTTCGTCGCGCTATAGACATGTAATATCGTCACCAACTAGCCCAAAAACTTACCTTGACATACTACGAACCTGGTATGAGTGCGAACATCCGTCCAGTTTGTTATTCTTTTCATGTTATGAGAAACTCCGGAAATTTCAAGAAATCGTCGAGGCGGCAAAGACATAAAATGTGCAGGGAACCGTGTGTAAGCGTGGCATCGCTTGCGTTATCGAGAAAACAGAGGAGCTTACTTCAATGCGTTAGCATTAGAACTCCTATCTTTGAAAATCTGTTCGTCCGTCCGTCTGTCCGTCAGAGGCCTGCCTCCGTTAGAGAATACAAAGTGGAGAGATGAAATCCCCTCTTTTCTTTCAGGGGAGAGTAGGGAGAGAGAAAGTAAGAGAGGACAGATGAAGAGAGGGTGGGAGAGGGTTATAGGCATGACTTGTCGTCGTGTGATTGCTGGACTGTATGGGGAGAGTGAAGCGGTGGTGCGGCGTGTCATATGTTAATTGACGGACTAGATCACGCCACCCGCTCGCACTGTCGGAACCCGTCAAATGCCACTGCTGTTCAGTCCGGGATGCACTCTAGTGCTAACGCATACTATGCCGCACCAATCACTTGATCGTCTATAATTTTATAATGTTTGGTTAGTTTCTCGATAGATAGTTGCTGGCACACTGCTCATTACTGCGGATGGTACAGGCGGGTGAGTATTTATTTACTTCTGTGCTCAACGGGCCCTTTCGGTCTTTACATAGAGGGGGAGTGAGTTAAACAAAAATGATTACAACAAGCACATTAGTAAATTGCACTTCAAAAGGTTAAAAGAGAGATGTTTGTGAGGAAAAATTCATGAACAAAGCGAACGAAGTTTCAGAAAGCTATCTAATTGTGTTGAAGATAGAAAAATTTTGGAATATGAACACTGCCAATGCAAGAAATGTGGCACATAATTTCAAGTCACTTCAAACCGTGTCTGTTGTATATATCTGCGCGATCAATGGCGTGGAACTTCACATTAATGCGAAGTTCACCTTTTTCTCGCTGGCCCCCTAAGTGCGCAGTAATTACGTCTTGTGCAAAGCTATTTTGTTTCCTGGGCCTTAATTTTTTTCTTCCCCCAGCAATTTGCTGACTTTTTCTTCCGAATCTCCCACATACTTGTGCCTATTATACAGGGTGTTTCAACTAAGACATTACATAGCATTAGAAATAGGCTTTTTGAGTTAGAACGCTTTTTTCGGCATAGCATTGTCAGCGGTGTAGTCCACCAGAATGCAGCTAAGATTTGCTAACTAGCGGGCTGATCAACTAATATTGAATTGTTAACTTTGTAACTATTACTGTTAGGCGCCTTAATTATTGGAAGGCCTGTAGCCCACCGTAAGTCATATCCATATCAGTTTTTTGAACCTTGAAAACGCGCTTACCCTCAGCGTTTTGGCCCAACAAATTTTGGCTACATCTTGCCAAACTATGCATTACATGCGGTTTAGAGAAGCTTGCAGGCAAAGCAATCTCTCCAGTTCACGAAACTCGTCGAAGAAGCTGATATTTTTTGGGTCACAGCGCTGGGGGTGACCGGTTTTTCATAATTCTAAACATTGATATGAGCGTGACTTACGGTGGGCCACACGCGTTTCAGTAAGAAACCTAACAGTTGTAGTTAGAAACTTAAGTAATCAATATTAGTTAACTATGCTGCTAGTTACACGTCTTAACTTTATTCTGATGTATTACACCTGTAACGATTATATGCCGGGAAAACCGCACTTCTAGCTCAAAAAGCCTAGTTTTAAAGATTGTGTAAAGTCTTAGGTCAAATACCCTGTGCATTGATTTAAACATTACGATACCCAATGCCCCAGATTGGCAGCATTACAGGGATGAGAAGGTGGTGTTAAAGGAGTGTAGACTCCTAATTTTGGTGACATGTTTTTTTTCTCTACAATGATGGGGAGGACTCTACAACGCATGAATCACCATGTGATATTCGTCTACGACCGCTTAATAATTTATAATCGAATTTTTTTCTGTCACAATGTTTCGGTTTCGGTTTCAACAGCCGAACGATGGTTGTGACGTTAAAGAGTACTTCTGTGTCATGTGAGGCATGAGAAAACATCCTTATAATCGCTGCTTCATCGTTATAATTTACTGCAGTGCCGAAGCCAGTCTTTCTCAAAAGCCGGAATGACAACGAATGTGGAAGCAGCGATTATATTGCAGCTTTTTCATGTCTCACGTGACCTGTAAGCCCACGTTGACGTCAGAGTTCTCATTCGGCTGTTGAAACCGAAACCGCAACAGCAAGAGAACGAAATGCGATTTTAAATTACTTTACGAGAATTATTTAGAAAATTATTTTGGAGGAGAATACCAGGTGGTAATCCATGTATAGTAATGCCTTACGCATCATTACAAACAAAAAAACACGCACCAAAAGTTAGGCGGCTATACTCCTTTAAGCTATTACAAACTAATTTTCACGTTAAATTTCGCATCAGCATAGAGTTGGTCTGAAACCAGGAGGTTACTTTGCTCTGTGGTAACATTTAAATTCACTTGAAAAACGAGCAGGGAAAAAGATGGCATTCTAAGAAAATGCTTGAAGCAGAGAGGGGCTTCACCGGACACAAATAGCGCAAATACATGGGATACAACTCGTTTCTCGTTGAACAGACGAAACTCCTACGTAGCGATACTGGCTTCAGTTTTACCGCAGCGAAATATCTACAAAGCAAACTCAGAAAAAGAAGGTGCCATCGATTCTAGTAGCCCAACTGGCCATCCATCGTCACACCCATCCATTCTGCGTTCAAATCGGCGTTCCTGGTCCCGTTCTCCGGAAATTCCTTCCTTTACAAGAATGCGGCTTCCATCTTGGATTCCACTTGGCACCTTCTCACGTCGACATCAAAGGAAGCGACGAAGGGAATCCTATTTTCGTAGAGCGGGCTCACTTGCCTTATACAAGATCGCGTGGTTGTTCTCAAATAGAAGCCGACTGCTACGCGAGAAAATAGAAAAATTGTGTTTATTCTCGCCGTCTTCACATGTTATAGCAGGAAGAGGTTACCGGGTTGAGATTGTGGAAACATGGTTAGAACAAGTATTCTTGCTCCACGAACAGCACACAGCTCAGGACAGTGAGGTTGAAGGGATTACCCTGCATTTTCTGTGTAGAGCTTTTTTTTTCCCCCTTTTTAGCCAGAATACTTTCCCTCCGTAGGCGGTAAAATTGTGTGAGTGAGCCTGGTACTATACAAATTCGGTGGCATTAGAAATAAATTTTCATAAACTTCATTAAAATTTTACATATTATAATTAATATTATTATATTACATATTATAAAGTACACTAAAAATGCGGTAGCATTAGAAGCCCCATCGGGGAAAAAAGCGCCGTGCGTCAGTCGCAGAATTTTTATTGGCTGGATGAGAGTTACGTCACCAGACTGGATGTGACGTCACTTCCACTAGAGGCACCAACAGCTGCTAATGCTATGACATTACCAACAGATAATGTAATTAGGTATCTCTGAAATTTTTGTCTGTGCTTGCGGTTTCTTGACGGTGCAAGACATAAAAAAGGAAGGTCGTCTGGACTGGGAGTCGTATAAGGCCATCACCGCTGGCCAGTCGTCCAGTCGTCAATTTTTCTCTTGTTTCCGACACATATGGCCCCTTGTGGATGATTAGCAAGAGATATTGAGAGTTTCAGATAACATTTTTTTTTAAACAAACGCAGCGTTAGGCGTCGAGTATATAGATTTGGTGCCTTAGCCACAAAGATCAGTTGGTCTACAAGCTAGTCAGCGGTGAGAGATTGCTATTCTGCACGTGCTGCCATTGTTATCGTGTTCTGTTACTTCCCGTTTCCTAGCGTTCATTTTACGCTTTCATATATTCAGGTGCGAACAGTTTCGGCTCGATCTTTACAGCGCAATCAACGTTAAATTCTTTACAGCCGCATACACAGATACAGGCACAAGGCAGGAACAGTAGGCTTTGACCTGACAGAAGTAAGATGGTACTGCCAAATGATTTAGGTGGCGCAAGGACTTTGAAGGCAAGAACTCGATGCGGCAGAACATTTTCTGGCGGGTCCACTAAAGAAATGAAAGCGCTCTCAATGAGTGCATAAAAAAAGTGATTGGCACAAGTGCCGAAAACCTTTATTCAACCCTGTCCAAGCCTTTCAGAGCTTCGATTGCTCATGTAAAAACCGCAGTTTTCTTTTTGCAGGATGTGGTTTTTTGAGTTCGTGAATAAATATTTGAGCGGAACTTTCACTTATATACGACTGTACGACTCAATTGCATTCCGGCACCGCCTAGGAGGCCTTGAGCATCCCAAAAAAAAAAAAAAAAGATACCGAACACGCTATTTGTTCTAAAGGAGAAAACCTTTTTAGTATTTTACAATATCCTCCTTTCTCTCAGAATATTCTCAATATAATCAATAAAACCTTTACATCGCGCGGTTTGTTAGATCGCTCAACTCAATATATCGCGTTTTCGACAAGCTCTTTGAAGAAAAAAATGATTCTGAAAAGAACTGGGATACGCTACCAGATGGCCGCTGCCCTGCGAAGGCTAAAGTGACGCTTTATCCCCCCCCCCCCCCCCCCCCCAACTTCTCTCTATCGTGGAAACTTCGACGGCGCCGTAGAAATGTAGAAACTGCTACAAACCGCCGGGCGCCTTTGCGCAAGACAGTGCGATTCCCCTCTCAAGGCCTTTCCCCTTCCAGGCTGACGTGGCCATGGAGAACGCAATCACGCAGGAAGTTTAAGCGCAGCATGACTAACAGGAATGGTGTGGTTATAAAAGCGAGTGTTGGGCTCACTTCTACTTATTTTTGCTGAATGCTCATACGGCTGGCTAGAGACCCCGGGATCGCCAAGAGCCGTAACTAGTGAGCAGTTAACACTGTAAACCACACCACTTTGCCTACGGGCAGATGTTGTAATTAAGAAATGCATTTCACGGTTGCATTTTCGCATCTGCTTGTCCGCCGAATTTTGTCCGTGCTTCCGGTGTCTGTGCACATTTATAGAAAATGTGGGTCTCCAACTGCACCCCAATCACCGGCCGTTGATAGGGTTGATAGATAAAGAGTTGATAGGAATAGATTTCTAACAGGAAGGTGCAATAAATATTCGCGTTGCAGCAGCCACCTAGGTGAATTCTGCAGCAACAGATACCCTTAAATAGCTCCCCATTCCCCCTGCTCCAACCAAAAAAAAAAATTAAAGAGGTGAGTCGCTGTAACCACGTCCGCCCAACCAATTGCTACAGCAATAGATACCCGCTATAACTCGCTGTCATCTCACATGTACGCAAGGACTCCGGAATTGTTTTTTTTTACTGGGGAACAAGACTTTGAGTTTGTTTTACTACGTAATTATTTATTCAGTGTTTTATTTACAGACTAAATTATATATTCCTTGATTATATTTTTTTTATTTTTAACTGTTGAAGGATGGATTCTTAAATGCATATGAATTTAAAGTGGGCAGCTTTATAAATATGACCAAACAAGGAGTGACCGACTCTGCATTGAAAAAGTTTGCGCATAGTCTCTCATCAATTCTTCTAATCATGTTCATGAACAGGGATCTGACAATCAAAGACTTTTTTTAGGACATGATTGGTTTGGTTTAATAAGACGAACTGTTCTACAATTGGCCACGAAGCCAACTGGCTCTGCCCAAATGTTCTTTAGATTACTAACGTCCTAGAATTCAAGCATATTTCAGAAATATGATCTGAGCACCAACATTTGGTGTCTGGGGAGTGTCTGCCCCCTCCGCAGAAAAGTATTGGGGGGGAGGGGGGGGGGTTCGCCACCCTCCTTTCCCCCTATTCCGAGGTCGCTTCATGCAAGTAATAGAAGCTTATTTAAAGGGCACTTTTCAAGCACTCGTTAGCCTGGCAGAAATGCGACAAAAACCGCAACAAAGTTGCTAAAAACTGGCTCTAATCTCGGGCAAAGGAATAACGCGGAGGGAAGCAGAGATTCATATAAAAGACACCGGACGAGGTAAATAGTGCGCGCTTATGAAAGAACAATATGCTCACGAGGTGACAAAAGAGAGCCACCTTGAACACATTGCAGCTTTTTATTCTATTGGAACGCGTAGTGTTTATTTCTTTGTCATGCGTTCTCGGTTGTGTTCGAGAACAAGTTTGTAACTTCCCTCGCACGTGCTCTTGTCCGCACTCGCCTGTGCTTGTGTTGGCGGTTTTCTGTTCGAGTGTCATACGTTTGGTGTGTATGGTTGGTTGGTCGCGTGTATAAAGCGTCTATATATAGTATGCTGAAACTCTAAAAAGCGCGGATGCATCCCTGCAGTGAGGTAATCTAGCCGTAGCACTTATTGGGTCGCTAATTTTCCAGTTTTGCGTGCGATTCTTGCCTGCACATCTGTCACAAATTTTATATAGGTCAATTTGTATTCTCTGCAGCGCTGCAGGTTATTACATCATAATTTTATTTAGCACCGTACGGGAAGAAGCTATAGCCAAATACAACTCAAGATCGAAGCGGCGAATGACCCCCAAGGAGTCCTTCCAGTCAATGGCGTCTACCGATTCTCTTTCTTCACCGATTCCCTTGGACCTGCTAGCGTGAAGTCGAAGGGGGCTGCAGATGAAACGGGAAAAACCACGGATTACTCGGATTAGCCGTAACGTCATGAAAATCGGTCGCCGCTTTTAGCTGGAGCGCCTGCGTTGAGGGGCACCAGCCGCTTCGTTCTTGAGATGTATCCGACTGCATCTGCTTTTGTGTCCACCACCGAATTACGCTAACGAAGAAAGGAGAAGTAAAAATTATTTTAGGATTTTGGGTCTGCAGAGGCATACCGTTATAACTTTAACGAATCTTCCTTGAGTATGCTGCTGCAGTCATGGCTCGGGCATGGATGCAACGAAAAGCAGTCAGCTACTCTTGAGTATTGTGTAATCAGGGAACGCGGAATAAAAATATCAGCGAAGAAGGACAAGGCGGAAACAAAAAAAAATTCCCGACTTGTTTCCTTTAGCACGCTATGCACAACAGAGAAAGTTTTACCCTTCCTCCGCACCCTTATGAATTTCTCTACAGACTCTCTATAGGCTTCTTACGGACTCTATTGCTTTCCTATAGATATTTTCTTTCACCTATCCAGTCCATAGACTGTCTATAGAAAAAAGTGCAGTCAAAGTATATGGCCATAAATCTATAGAGTGTATTTAGACTATCTACGGTGTTTGTCTATAGAAAGTCTATATACTTTATAGACAGAAGTCTATGAACTGTCCATAGACTTCCACCCTCCGTACGTACTTCCTATTTGTGTTTCCTCTCAGGTCGGCCTAAACCACGTGACCTCGAGTGTCACATTCTCAGGAGCTGGCAGTGAAGGAACCACCACCAAGGAGAGGTATAAGACAAAAAAAAACAAATAGGAAGAAGAAGAAGCGTACACACCGCCGCTTGATATGGTGTGAGTGTGTTTTCTACTCTTGTCACTCGCCTCACTGCCGCCATGTCTTTGGGCGAAGGAAATAAACTTCTTAACGGACAAGTCACACGTTCCACTGCCTGGCCGAGTTCCGAGGTTGATATTCAGCCCGCAACCATCCGTACGAGCATAGTGCTTCGCGCCAGAGAGCCGCGACTCTGATCGGCTAAGTGCCCCTTGCACCATCACTCAGGCGCCACCCTCTATTGCCCCAGAGACACATCCTTGCCGTATGCACGCCCCAGAAAGTTGTCATTCGAGCATCGTACTGTCAGACAGAGCAGCGTATACCATTTACCGGTTGACAGCAATGCCCTGCGGACGGCATCCCTGTCGCAGCCAACCAACCGAGCGTTTCGTTTATTTGCCCATGCATGTCTCTCTTATGCGTCGCTTGACGACCAAAAGCTACGTTGGCACAAACGCGAAAGCGGGAGCCGTCACTGAGTCGTATTCTCTGCCAGAATGAGATGGAAAGAGTGTGCCACTTTATTAAAGAGCCAGTAAGTATACCCCGCGCCTCATTAACCAGGATGAGCTGCTCGTCAAGCGGCGCGGACGACAGCTAGGCAGTCCAGGAGAGGGTGGAGGGATAGAAGGAACAAGACAGGTATTGCTACTGTTATTCAGTTGATCCCGAATGCAGTATACCCGTTGCTAAGGGGATGAGAGGCAATGATTTGCTTGCACTCTTCTGCTTCTCGTATTAATACCAGAACTAATTGTACGGCTTACTGACTGTATAGCTGTTCTACACGTATTGGTGCTGCTCCTAGTATTAGGGTGTCATCACGGACAGCAGCAGTACTACAACGAGTAGTGTGCGTCTGGGCCTTTATAGTCTTTACAGCTACTCCACCTACAACCCCAGCTTTGCCACTATGACTGCAACTATTATTACTACAGTCACAAATAGTACTACGACCACTACCACTATAACTATCACTAACCTCTACTACTACAACTAGCCCTACTGCAACTACAACTATTACTGCTATGATCACAAGTAATACCACCGCAACTATTACCACTGCCACTACTACTGCCCCCTACTGCTAATAATGCTACAGTAACTTACCGCCGGCTCAATATCTTACCTCTCCTTTGTTCACTCCAACTGAAACTAGGTTTATTAATTTATCGCGCCCGTCACAATAGCACTACTCTCCCTATATTTACAGGTTCCTGTTTGTGTAACGTTAATAATACTAGATTCGCTGAACAACATAATCTTTTGCTTCCGAATGTCAAAACTAATTATGGCAAACAGTCCGCTTTATTTTCAGCAATCACTGTCTGGAACTCGCTACCCGCAACCATCAAATCATTCCGCACCGAAGCACAATTCCATAAAAACTTGAAAAACTATGTACTGCATAATTGCCTTCAATTGCCACGCCAGTGAAACCTCTTAGTACTGTGTACGACTTCTATTGCCTGAGTGCTTGTTCTATGTTCTCTTTTTGTGTTTGCAAAATGTGTTTTTAAAATTTAGCATGACTAAACTGTTATTTCAGATCTTACTTTTCATTGCGCCTGTGTTCCTCTATGTAATTGCTATCTGCCATATATTTATCCTACTTCAAAAATGCAATTAATTACAGGAGGTCCCCCTGACAGTTTCCACTTTGGGACCTCCTTCTGTAATAATCAATTTATGTACATCTTACCTATGGATCTTTTTCAATAAACTTTCAAACTTTCAAACTACTGCATCTATTGCAATTACAAATACAAATACTACTATTACTACTACCACCACTGCCATTGTCACTACCACTACCATTATCACTACTAAGTACTGCTAGTAGAAGTACTACTACTACCGCCATAACTGCAACTACTGTAATCGCCGCGGTTATTACTTTGGCGTTCGGCTGCTGTTTCCAAGGCCACAGGACCGATTTCCGGCCACGGCGGCATCATTTCGATCGGGGCGGTATGCAAACACATTCTTGTGCTGCGCGATGTCAACGCACACCAGAAGAACAACTGGTGGTCTAAAGTTATCCGGAACCCTTCACCAAACTATCCTTCATAGCCCATGTGTCCTTTCCAAGGTTAAACCCCTGCTCACCATACGATCTTACTGTTTTACTACTACTACTGCCACGACTACTACTACTACTACTATTACTACTACTACTACTACTACAATTACTGCTACTGCTACTGATACTACTACTACTACTGTTACTATTACTATTACTACAATTATTATTACTACTATTACTACGACTAGCCGCCGCGGTGGCTGAGTGGTTACGGCGCTCGGCTGCTGTCCCGAAAGACGCGGGTTAGATCCCGGCCGCGGCTGTCGAATTTCGATGGAGGCGAAATTCTAGAGGCCCGTGTGCTGTGCGATGTCAGTGCACGTTAAAGAACCCCAGGTGGTCGAAATTTCCGGAGCCCTTCACTACGGCGTCTCTCATAGCCTGAGTCGCTTCGGGATGTTAAACCCCCTAAACTAAACTAAACTATTACTACGACTACTGCGACTACTGCTGCTCCTTCTGTCACCCCTGCTCCTGTCGTAATCCCCCTTCCCACGACTCCTGTCGGTGTCATATATCCAACAAAACAAAAAACCGCCGGACGGAAAGAACAAAGACGAAGACCAAGCTGACAACTCCCACCGGAAGAAACATGAAAGCCTTCTTCCTACGCCATAAGTCTATAACCGTACCAGATGGCCACAGTGGCCGCTGCTCCTGCTCTGATGTAATGACCGGAACCCTCTGCCTCAAAGCAGCAACCACACGCAGTCCCACGCAGAATCACTAGCACTGGTTCCATCTCAAAACAGGGGGGCTCCCACCTGCGGCTCCCACGCTGATCGAGCGCAACTTATTTCCGCCGTCTAAGCAAGTCCTGAAGAGTCCATACATCACAACACCACCTTTTTTCACGCTCCGAAATCCCTGCATTGCGTCAAAGCCGTCATCATCGTCATCCGCCTTTGCCACGAATGTTAGTCCACTTTTGCCCATTTGTGAGCGTTGCCGCGTCGCAGTGAATACGCCTACACAGTGGCTATGTTAGCATGCGCCTGCTTTGTGTATGCCACACGTGCCGCTCTGTGAGGAAACTGAAATAAATCCCCCACTTACCTAAGCCGCTTGGTAGTGTACTGACCGACTGGTAGAGAGAGGGGTAGAAATAAAGTTAGGAAAGGATTATAGTCAAAGCACAGCGCAGACGAGACGCCCCTTCATCGTCGCAGGCAGGACCGCAGGCCCCAGGAATGACTCGGCGGCCTTTTTGGGTGCCTGGTTGCGTATTGCGTGGAATGTGGATGACTTGGATTCACTCTAGAAGGATTTAGAGCACTTTGGGAATTCCTTGGTTTGTAGTAAGTATTTGGAGGTCCGGTTAGTTAGTACTGTTCGTCCAGTGGGAGTAAAGGCAAAGCGTTCTTATTGGCTGGCGAGAGGAGCTTGGATGACGTCTTGAAGTTTGTCGCGTACTCTCATGGCTAGCAGTGTGTCCGTGTCCGTAGCACTCTGCCAGTTTCGTAGGAAATTGCGAAAGAAACGAAGGGCCCAGAAATTTTAGAAAACAACAGAGAGCGGTTTATTAGGTGCCGCTGAATTTTGTTATTTCAGCGGCAACCTCAAACAGCGTACATTTTTCATTATTATTGACATGAGCTTAGACGAAGAATGCGTTGTTGCATTAAAAAAAAACACACACCACTTTCAAAAAGATGTAAGCGAGCGTCGTTCTTCGTAATAAGCCGTGAACTGTGAGAGCGTCTGCGGCTGCATCTTTCGAGGTTTCACAACACTTAGAAAAAATATCTCCTTAGTTGCCGCACAGCCGTGGACAACGACAAGAAAAGCTGCAAGTCTTTTTGTCTAGCCACAGCGATACACCGCCACTTGTTCTGAATCGCAATCGTGATTAAGACGCTCGCCGCTGCGTTTCTTGCTCGCTCACAAAAGGAGCCTCCTTTAATCGTGAATTTCCCAAGGCGAACAAATCCGGCGGAGGCAAAAACAAAAGAAACCTCACATGCTGGAACCGAAAATCAAAGTGTGGATGCAAGCTTTCTTTAATTATTGAGGGGAACTGCAACAAGCAAGGAGAAACTATTTAGTTATTTCAAAGGCTCCAACAGCGGCTGCAAAGCAGCAACATTAAGCGCTGAACCGCGCTACGCTTCTGATCGGCTTCTTTGGGCGGGGAGATGCCTTTGCTTTTCATTTTTTTTTCAAAGCGAGAAAACGAGGCTCCACGGTGCCGATGAACTTGTTGCTCTTTTCATTTCTCTTTTTCTTGAAGATAAATTAGCTGCCCGAGATTTGAAAAGGAGACGCGGTTTTATCCTTCGAGGAAAAGATAACAAGACCGCTATCATTCCTTATCACGGCTCCTTTTCTGTGCCGCGACATTTTCCGGGAAGCTAATGCCGTGGCTATCTTTTGTTCTCTGTTCACAATGCCGAAGCACTATCATCAGGGGTAGCAAAGTAAATGACTCTTTTGATTACGCCTCGACATTTATTGGCTTTGTTCGCTTCGATGTGTGATTCAAGCGGCATGCATCAGAAACCGTGTTTCGAAATCCTTGGGGATAACAGTAAAAGGGGATAACGTTAGAAAGAGTCGAATATGGGTTCTTTTGTTCGGTAACTGTCTTTGGTTATCACTACACAGCTGTTTCCTTTTCATGTGAAAAATATTCTAAGCACGGCTTTCTCCGAACAAAAGCAGTTATCTGTGCTGTTAAGGTTCAAACTTGAGTAAAAATGTTCGGAAACACCGATGCGAAGTTTTCATGCTACTAGGTTTGTTTAAAAGTTAAGACGCTTTGCCGACATCTAAACAACAAAAGATATACTTCCAATATGTTCTTGTATGCGAGCATTAATGGATGCTCAAAGCAATTCGCTATATTTGATACTTCCTACAACAAGCTATCTTGAGAAATTGTTGCGTTCTTATAACGTAATGGAAGAGAGGAAGTCAGAGGGATGCATGAATTAATGTCTTATTACGCCGGTATAAATTTTTGTCCCCCCTCTGTTTGGAATCTTGCCTTATACTTCACGTGTTGTAGTAATTGTTAAACCATTAAACATTGGTATGATTTGATTAGAAACATTCCTCCTGTCCGACTAGATACCAGCATATTCACCTTATAACGCTTGGTGTCAGAGCAGCATTGCCCATTAGACGCGTGTTAAGCTTTTTTCCACGGCTCTCAGGATGACATTGGACGAAACTTACTTGAATAAAGTCGTGAAACAGACAGATGAACAGCTCCTCTATATCGAAGCGACCCATCATCATCATTAGCCTGACTACGCTCGTTGCAGGGCAAATGCCTCTCCCATGTCTCTCCAAATGACCGCGTCCAGTGCCAGCTGCGGCTACCCTGTCCCCGGAAACTTATTAATCTCATCCGCCCACCTAACTTTCTTCCGCCCCCTGCTACCCTTGCCTTTTCTTGGAAACCACTCCCTTACCCTTAAGGACCAGCAACTCAAGGTAACGCCATTACCACAAAAACACGATACGTTTTGATCAATCGCTGAATGGTTGTCAGTTGAGTAATGTTTTGAACGGTAGATATACCGAAGAGGTTACTCAGAGTATGCGTCAACAGTAGTTGTGCGCCACAGACGTTTGTTGACAAACGTCTGAAACGCCACTAACTGATGTCAGTAACATTGCAGTTGCTTGTAACATTAATAAAAATAGACTGATGTCTACACTGAACCATTAATCTCATTAGTCAGTAACCCGTACAGCTAGTGTGCCAGGATGAGAGACTGCCATCATCAGAATTTTGGTAATCCCAGATAGGAAAAGCTAATGATGTTGACATTGGACCCAGTGTGGATTGTTTCAGGAAAGAGAGGAGAGTGGTGCGAGGGCGATGTGGCGTGAGAGGTTGCAGTTTCCGTAGTGGTGGGCTATGTTTATGGCAGCATGCGCAGTACTAATAAACTGGACATGTTAGCAGAGGCTCATGATTACTTAGCATGGTCTACGAGACGTGAAGTGTTGAACGCAGGTTAGAGGACGAAAGTGACTTAATGACATCTTTGCTTAGAATAAAAAGAAATGAGCACGGGCTTTGATGATTATGAAAATATTTTAATTGGAACTAAAACTGATAGTCGGTCCCCCTATTCCGAGAGTCCGTTGGACCTTGCAGCTGCTCTTGCCCTTTCGGTCAGCTCCTGCTGAACATTCCGGTCAGAGTTGAATAGCATTTCCTCCCGCCGCTTAATCGTCGGTTCTTTTATCCTCTCTAATCCTCTGTTGTTTTGTCAGGCCCATACATGTGGTATAGGCCCGCCTCTATGTCATATTGTGCGCATTGTACCCTGGACCGCCTCGATCCTCGCCCATTAACAGAGGAAAAGATCCTCGGTCCGTGGCCACAGCAGTTGACTGCCCTCAAGGCATACAAGGCACTCTTTGCCTACTTGAGAGCGACTGGATTGAGTGTCAAATTGTGACAGCGTTGTGCGTGTGTGTGGGTTATGCCTTTTTTCCCTTCTCTCTTCCTCCTTTTAGTCCCCTAATCCCTCTTCCCCAGTGCAGGGTAGCCAACCGGAACACCTCTCTGGTTAACATCCCTGCCTTTCCCTCCTCCTCTTTATCTATCTCTATCTATCTATCTGTGGCTTATAGTCTTCTGCGTAGATTACGTGAAGTTTTTTTTTTTTTTGGCGTGCTTACGTGTTCGTTTCTTCTCAGTATTACTTCCTGTTCTTTGTCTAGTTCTTCACCCGATGGCGCATATTCTCTTCTGTCTAGCCTACAGTGCTACACGCGACGGAAGCCGTGAGTCATGTATGTCATAACGTGATATTCCGTCATGTATGTCATAACGTGCACCTCATCTCTTTCCATTCTCTTGTCTGCTGAATAGCCTATAGTGCTGTAATATTTCTGAGTATGCGGTCAGCATGTTTCAGTAGCAGTGCTCATTCATGTGTTGGGGTGCATGTGGTAAGAGTGCTCGGGCTGCGGCGTCTGCGCCTTCGTTCCCCACTGCGGACTGAAGCGCTGGTGCCCATATGAGCTTTTCTTGCTTTTCAGCATGTACATTGCCATGCAGTGCGAAGAGACGACCACCGATGTGCCTTAGGGTAACAAAGTGGACTGCAAAAGATTAAGGAAATTGAGCAAGCTTGCGTCAGATGCGCCAGGAGATCACTTGCCCTGCCCCCCCCCCCCCCCCCCCCCCAGCGATCAGAGAACTAGCATATGTAACATATATTCGCAGCAAACTAGAATACGGCTCAACAATATGGAACCCTCACCAGGCCTACCTGATTGACTCACTAGATGCCATCCAAAACCGGGCAGCACGTTTCATCACCTCGCAGTACAAACCTCGGCTCAGTGTTACGGTCATGAAATCATCTCTCGGTCTGAAATATTTAGCGCTTCGCCGCAAAATTTCAATTCTCTGCCTCTTCTACAAACTGTACTTTAACTTTCCAGCACTTCGGGAAAAACCTCCTGCGCACTCCGGTACGATCATCTCGCCGCTTATTTAATTCCTCTAGCATACAACGCTTGCATGCTCCACCAATGCATTCAGCAAATCGTTTCTTCTTTGTGCGATTGAATTCTGGAATAACCTACCCGAAAACATTGTTGTTGAGACTAATCCTTCCAACTTTAGACAGCTACTCATCGGACATTTTCAAGAATAATAAAACTTTCCTATACCCGGTGTCAGCTACGATGCACTGTAAAACGACCAAACACTTTGTTGGACACGTTCTATTAGTGTAGTGTGTATTTCTGTGTGCTTCTTCACATTTTCTTTGATTGAATATATTAATTTGTTTCTCTTTTACTTTGCCTAGTTTTCTCAATTTTGTTCGCCTTTTCATATGTATGACCGTCGGACACTATGTATCCCCCCCCCCCTTATGTAATGTCCCTACGGGACCCTTACGGGTTAATAAATGATGATGATGATGATGATGATGATGATGATTGTGAGGTTGCCGGAGGAGATTATGTGGTTTGCGGTGATAAGGCGGTCATCGCTAGTGTAGCACAAAGTTCATTTGCTACCAGCTGAAGAAGCAGTTGTTCCGCAGCAGAAGTAGTTAAGTTGGTGCTACTGATGATGACGGCTTCAACAAAGCGCCTATCGTTAGCTGAACAGGCACATTTGTGAAGAAAGTTGGGCTTCGGTATGAGGATTATTGAGTACATTATTTAGAAAATGTTCATAATGAAACATATAGTTGGAGCCAAATGTGGTCATGATTTCTTTTCGCTTTTCTGTATGGCATGAACACTAGCTTCATACCATTGCAAAATAATCCACTTATCAAAGAAAATTTATAATCCACTAACTGTTTCGTCGTCGTCATGAACACAGATCAATAACATATTGCTTTTTGGATGTAGGCATTGCAACCAGTAGAAACCAATAAATGAAAAATATCCCTTACTTTTTTTTTTCAGCGCGAATATCCGGTCTTAACTTTGTTCTCTCCATAATGAGCAAAGAACATGATCTCTAAATTGTGATTCCACACTTCTGTTTAAAAGAGCAGAAAAGTTCACACCCGCCATCGCTAACACAAGCTTCGACGCAAAGCCGATTACAAGCTTACGAACTGCTGCTTCGCGCACGGCGGTCATCGCTGACAAACGCATGGCCTAACTTGAATTCTCAGCCTGCGCGATACGTGAGATTTAGCAAATACAAACCAACTCAGCATACCCGCGACTGTTCCGACTTCGATAGCCCCCTTTCAGGAAAAGAAAAGAACTGCTAGTGTCTGTCGCGCAAAAGCCAACTCAAGTCTTTCTGGACTGCACTAAAGCTGTACCTGACTCCAGTTCTACATTTTCTGCTACGCCGTACGAAAACTGAAACCTCGTGGGCGAAGTTTTGAGCCATAAACCTACCTTGTCAGCAAATTTGACATTCGATTGGTTCGAGCACCATTCGAACGTTCGTGTATTCAAGAATGTTCTCACCTTCCCACGATGGAAAACAAAAAAAAATATGTTTTCAAGCAAACCACACAGAACATGCCCCATCCTGGACGTAATTTATGACGCACAAAAATCCCGAAGGCTGGGGAAGGAGGGTTGGATAATCCGGCCGCTAATCCCCTAGACGCGGGGCAGCGTAATCCAATTCAATGCAAAACTCGAGTCTGCTTTTTTCGAACAGGAAGTTGCAGCGCTGCGCCATGTTTTTTGCATCGCACACGTGACCGCCTTTCACCGCGGATTTTCCTACTAATCCACCGAAACAGAAGCAAACAGCGAGATTTTGGTGCCTAATACGCAAAACTAAAAAATTAAAAACAGCGAAAAGTAGGAAACATGGAAACGCGCATTGCCTGGAATGTCGGGTAAAATTTCTTGAAGCGTGCATAGAGCGCCGCCTTCTTCATACGAAAGAAGTATATATACGGAGGCAGTGAGGTAGTATAGGAAAATAAGTGTCAACAATCTGGATAGGCAGAGTTGAAATGTGGACGGGTTCTCCCGAATACACACAAAACATGACGTTGTATGTTAGCTCTTTCTGGTAAAACCCGAGTAGAGCGTTCGGCTCGGTGAATTACGGGTTGATACACCCAATATTTTAGAGCGTACCAAACTTTTCACTTTCTTATTTCCATGCTCCTGCGAGAGGTGCTTCTACAATTGCATACGTAGAAATAACCTTCTTTTGCGAATCTGATAACTTCAGTGGATTTAGACACTGAGTATCTCTAGTCGCCCGTCTAAACACGAGTAGCCTTCGCTAGAGTCCTTCTACACTAAATCGCGGAGCAGCCAAGTTTGCTGGTTTTTTTTTTTTTTGCGAGCGATTATAGGCATTCATATTGAAGCACAACCCATCCTAAACTGTGACTGGTAGATTATATGCTAGGTCGTCCGGACAAGGTTCTGTAGCTTCTATAACCTCTCGTGAAGTAGCAGTGATTCGGGAACGGGCTTTTCTCAGTTGCTTTCAAACTGCTATGGGCGTCTAATCGCGATTTTTTTTTGGACGCGGTGCCCACAAATCGGTTTTTCTTTAATCCTCGGAAAAACGGGTCGACATTGAAAACGGTCCCGTGAATTACGGTGTGACAGGGTTAATGCAGCTTACTTTTTCGAGAGACTGGCACAAAAATATATTTTTTAATGCAACAGCGAGTGCGGGTAAGACGCCCAAACTAGTTGAGATATGCTATTCCAGATACGCGCTTCCTAGTGTGTAGGGATAATTTGAAGGAAGTGGTGGTGATGGAAGGCCGTGCGCCAACGAGATAGGGTGGTCTTAAGCTTGAATTTGGGGTTGAGGCTAAATCATGGTGGTTTGCACGTTTGTATAGCTTTAGAATGTGGTAGTTATATCTGGGCACTCTCCGCAGCATTCGTACCGAAGGCGGCTATCTGCCGTATGTATTGTTGTGCTGGTGCAGTGCATAATGCGGTGAGTGCGGAGTAGATAAATGTGGTTGCCCATCTAATACATGTTTTCCGTAAGCAGAGGGAATTAGACGCTACGGTGAGCTTTATTCCCGAGAAGTATCTTGTGCGGGAAACAGTGTTTGCGAGCCTCAAAATTGTACGCCGAGCTTTATACTGAAAGCAAGCATTCGATGTCGTTCATTGAGAAACGACGTTGGTTTCCGCGCATGAACAAAAATTTATAGTACTCCTAAAGCAAGAAATGAAACCGGGAAGCAAATGGCTACACCCCGCAAATAATTAGTGCCAGAGAAAGTAAGCGTAGCAGGGAGCGGTAGATGGTTACGTGGGCGGATGAGATTAAGAAGTTTGCAGGCATAGGGTGGATGCAGCTGGCAAAGGACAGGGTTAATTGGAGAGACATAGGAGAGGCCTTTGCCCGGCAGTGGGTGTAGTCAGGCTGATGATGAAGATGGTGATGATGATGATGATGATGATGATGATGATGATGATGATGATGATGATGATGGAATAACATTTCGCCAGCACGTAGTCTATAATGTGTTGCCGCAAAAGCTGTGATTTTGACGCGCAGTCACTGGACAACTATTATTTGAGAAGTGCTCTTAAAGTGCGCGGAACAAGTCAAATTGGTTATTGAGAAATGGCCTCTGCATCATTAATTGCTAAGCCCGCTAGCAGAAATCGGACGAATACAGTTCGCGTAGTGGTGAATAAGGTTTAAAAACGAACTGTTGATCATCATCAACATAATATTAATCACTTAATGTTCCCTTAAAGGTCCCGTTAGGGACACTACATAAGGGAACATTGCGTTACATTAAATTAGATTGCCCTTGTAGATATGACGTCCTGGCCGAAAAACAGGCAAGAAAGACAATCTGAGAACAATGTCCTGGGCATGTCAGTCTTGGAGTCGATTGGACAGAACGTTCATTACGTCACGACAAGTAGTACAGGAATTTATTTCCTTAATTGCTTCTGAAATATCCCAGTGCACTTCTCGAAAAGACTCTTCTCGAAAATGCTCACCCAGCCTCCAGCCCGTCTGGAAATATTCCAACTACAACGTATACAGTCTCACACCTTGGCTTCTGTGCGGCGATTTTTAAGTGCATTTGTTTCATTATTTTTTGTAAAAATTGCAAAAAAATTTGTTTTGTTTTTTTTATCCCGGCCAACTAAGGTGGCGCATAAATGTTTCGCACATTACTCAAGCCTTGAACATGGTAAAACGCATTAACGCTACATGGTTTCTTTTTTTTTTTACGCCTCTGTGATTTATGGTTGCTCGTCCATTTTGCTGGTCCTAAAACTAACTCAGTGCTCAAAGCAATCCAAGATGAGAACACTAGAGCACCGCCAATGGCTGTTAAGTGGAAGACTGTTGAGAAATGTAGTTTGTCAAATATTTTAATTTCTCCTTTTTTATTTTTATCCTCGCCTGTTCGGCTAAGACGTTGTCTCTGTAAGTGAAAAAGAGATAACAGAAATAAAGTGGAACAGCAAACGTAAAATAGACCCAACAAGTCTGTCTTGACAAAATGAAAAAGACCGGCCAATCTGTGTTAATGGAAGTGCCGCAGCGTTTGCGCAAAGAAGTTAATCCACTCCAGTGGCGCTGGCAGCGACCACTTGGCTTTTCACATAGAGCGCCGAACACAACAGGAGTTAGAAGGAAAAAAAATCGAACTACAAGATAGATAATCAATTTGATGGTCGACCCTCCAGCAGGAGTAAAATAAAGAGCGATTTCATGGAGGCGCGCTTTGATATTCCCTGTTTTTACTTACTACTTGTACGGAGGAAACCGCGCGTGTTGGTTCTTTCATGGCTTCTGGAGAATGTCGTGTTTTGAGGGATAAAGAAAACTGAATATTTTTACGCGCCAAACCACTTATCAACTTCAAAGGGGAGTGTTCGATCTAAACAGGTGCAAAGGATAACATCGCGGACCATAGATGTGTCCATGCTTTAAAGAACAAGAGTGCTCTAGCAAAAAAGAAAAGGTTTTTTTGTGGGTCAATATTAAAAATAAATTATTTTGGGACTAAGAAAAAAAACCTTTAAGAAAAAAAGAGTCCCTGGCCATGCCACTGGGTAAAACGGGCTTAAAGTGGTCAAAAACAGCAGACCCTGTTTAATATTTATTTGCATTTCTGGCGTTATTCCAGCAATAAGTGCATGATTCTGATTTCCATTTATTTAGGACTGGCCGAGGCCTGCTTCTTGGGGCACTTTATAGAGTCCACCTTTTGTTTTTTATGCAACGATGAAACATCGTCTTTATCCGTGGCCGAATACAAGGAGAACGGCGTCTGCGTCAAGGACGACCGGAAGCGCCATCTGTCGGAGAAAAAGAGAAAATGACAATGCGCGAGCAAGGTCTCAACGGCAACAGAAACGACCTCCCTAGCGTTCGCGTTCGTAATCGCGGATACAACAAGAACCGATGGAACGCGTACAGAAGTATGGAAAACATTCTAGGACACAAAGTATCATTCCTCATACACTTTTTTTTTCAGGGCATTCGTCCGCGACCGAGCAGACGGCGCAGGGTATGCGTGACATCTCGGCAATCATGAATTATGTAGCCGTACTCCGAAATGAGGGCGGTTTCGTTTCCAGATTCGCTACGAAAAGGCACATACTGCAAACGTTTTGCGTAGATATGCTGCTGAAGATGGCAGACGTACCTGTTTTTTCTCCTGAATGTTCACAAGTACTCTCGCTTTTTTCCAGTCACTGTGTCATGACTACGCTTGTCGAAAGAAAGTTTTGTGTGTTTTTTTTGCAATTCAAAATGTAGCAGAGAAAATGGAATGAATGATTGCGCCTCGCTCCTTCGGTATTTGATGTGAGTACAGAGGTTCGGGAAAATCACCCGCTCTCTTGTCTTTCTAAATAGCGAAAGAGGTGATATGACGAGAGTCCATTTCCACTAGGGTTTGAAAGTAAAGATATCAGTATTCCAGCTTTGGCTCAATTTTCTTCAGTGTAGAATAGATATTGTTGCTAGTCATGAAACATGACGCAAACTTTTCGAGTGAGCTTCTGATTTTCTTTACTGGAAAATTTTTATTAAAAAATTGTTTCAAAGCGTGTTTTGGCGGTGGCTGGTGCTCACTGTGAGGTCACAACTCGTTCAACAGCGCATCTGTGGCAGTCCTATTGCTTTTGGTGTGCCACTTATTCAAAGTTAGTGATAGAGAAAGGAGGAAAAAAGGGGAGAAGATTAAGAAGAGGACTGTTATAGTTAGCTGCCCTGGATGTGGGAAGGGAGCAAGAAGTGTATGACGTAAAGATCCGGGTCATCAGCTTAAGTGGCGCCCGCGGCATAGTCATAACTTGCCTGAAAGCACAGCCTCCTCAGGAACCAGAACACCACGTGGCATGCATCCTGGGTTTGTGTATTTACTTTCTATGCATTATTTTTACTTCTTGCCGTTATCTTCCCGAATTTATCTTTCTTTTTTTCTCTGCTGAAACTGAGAAATCGAAATTACAGTCTCAGTAACTATAAATACAGGGCTTACCGTCGGTGGGGTAACTGTCTGCGGATGTCACTCTCAATAATCAGACAACGGTCCAGGTAATCAAGAACAACGCACAACATTTGTCTTTGAAAGCGAGGTATTCACAAAGAAGTTGGCTATCTCCCCACCACCGCAAGAGAGGAGCAAAAGTCAGATAACGAACTTTCAGCCGTAGGTAAAGAAGTCTTCACTCGTCTGTACTGGTAAGCTCCGTAGCAGTTCTATCATCCTAATGTTTATTGCAACGGACTGCTCGCCGGAAAAATGCTTTCATGTACATTTCAAGTTATATGAGACGTGGCTAGTTCATAGAGCTTGTCAGAACATAGCGTGGATTGTCAGAGAGCCACTGCATAGACCGCATTGTTAGCCCGTCAGGCGGCGCTTGACGAAATCCCTTGTTGCAGCTGGTGTCTTCAAGTACTAAAGGTCACAGTGCTTGCAAAATCTGCGTCACGACGCCCAACACTGCAAGAAGAGCACGTTCGACCAGCGACGAACTACGCCTGTGTAGCTCGCAAAAGGTCGAACATAAAGCACTTAACTTACTCTGTTCCTTAGAGCGACTACGGCAGCTGTTCCTGAACCCCATGATTTTGAAATACCGTCGGCAGTCATGCGCATACTACTTACATAATCTACTTGATATTCGCCGATCTCCAGGTTATCTATAGCAGTACAAAGAGAGCTGCTTTCATATGCTCTCTTACCTCAGGCTTATAGGGAATAATTGACTAACGTCCTTGATCTCCGTTGTTTCTAACAGAGATGGATAGTAATGTTAGAGCAGCGATGCAATAGGGGATCGGTTCCTTTGGCCATGTTGAGATGAAAGGGCCTTCTCGGTGGTCCGGTCTTTATAGCAGAGAAGCGTAGTTAACTTAAGGGGCAATAATGTGCAGGTGGAGGAAATTGATGGTCGGGCCTTAGTGGAACGAAGTACCCTTAGTTAAGTGCCATTCGCATTTTTATCCTGCATCTGGGCTTCGACTTTGGCAGTGATAAAAGGCAGCGAGCGCGGTGATAGCATGTCACTGTAAAAGAGATGCCACGCACAATATACGACCCGTATATAATGCGCAAGAACAGGGATGGTTGAGTCGGCGCTGTTTAGGTTAAACAGTGCAAAAAAAGAAATGCCACAGGAAAAGGTACAGCGCAAAATAGGCAGGAATACAGGAACGGAGAGACGCAAGCGCTTGTGTCTGTGCGCTGCTTTAGTCCTGTCTATTTTGCGCTGTACCTTTTCATGTGAAATGTACCAACTAGCCCAGACAAGTACCTTCGTGCAAAAAATGCCATACCTACCTTGGAAAGCTTCGTACCACTTTATTTGCTTGCTTTTATGTTCGTACCTCTCTCCCTTTTGGCGCCATGTCTAAAGTGTGAGATTAAAGACGGTAAATATGCCCTGTCTAGGAAACTTAAACTCATGCTGCGTTTTCTAAGAGGGATCTATTTTCGGGCACTTTTCACCTAAATTATTGAAAGATCCATTGAGCGCACACGTTAGCACCTACCTAACTACTTTCGATGTGCGCCGCATGAATGTCTTTGTGGAGTGAATAACCCGTCATCAAACAAGTTCGATTGAACTGATTTCTTTGGAGAATTCATATCTTCAACAGCCATCTTTGCGCTTACTACGATACGAGGGAGGGTATTTGATACTGAGAGCCATGTAATGTTCCATTTATGCGCTTGCAAAGTTACTCGCCCGATCATGTGTGTACCTCCAGCAGCAGTCTTGTAGGAAGGCAGAGTAAAAGGGAAGCTCAGCCGAACATTTATGCCGATGAGTACTCAGTGCAAGCTGAGGTCGCTAAGAGTTACTTCACGTTACCATTGGGGGATCAAAGGGGGTGTGCTGGAAAGCGCAACGCAAAACACTAGGGGCTCTCAATGGTTAGGAGAGCGAGCCTGAGACTCGCTGAATCGAAGGTTTAGTAGAGTTTTGAGTCGCAGGAGTCAAAACCTGAACTAAAGGCAGTCCGGAGGTTGAAGATGACCTCATGGCTGTCGGGGCCAGCGCAGTGTATGAGCTATGGAATTCAGAGTGATGCAGTTCTGCTATGGTGGTAAACACGAAGTTTAGAGAAGCAGGTGGCCTTTATTTTTAAACTCTCGAAAGACCAAAGAACCCGCAGAGCGCGTGTGTGTCTGCATGCGTGCGTTTGTGCGCGCAAGTAACCTTAAGTTGTACTCGCGTAAATTCAGAAGCCTCGACTGTACCTCGTCAACATGTGTGCTGAAGAGAACTTTGCTTCTTTTCAAGTGGTGTCTGGGGCAGAAATAAAACTATAATGAGACGAACTAATTGGCATGCTGCATTTTAACACCAAGGACGCGATTCTAGACTATATTCATCGTACACTTTAGAGCATACTCGACTTGATTCAGTATGTAAATTTTAATACTATTCAATTTCTTGCTAGCTGCGAGAAATTGTGTAGCTGGCAATCCTAACATGAAATATCTATTGCGGCCAACAAAGTTTATTTGTCCACTGGTGCGATATGAGGTAGAAATATGCCAATGCAAACAAATACATTATCAAGACTAAACCATAACAAGCTGGACTAGATATATATGTTTTTGTATACCGCCTTAGCACCGTAAGGGCTGGTTTTATGAATCCAGTCTGTATTGTTTGCTAACCGAGGTATACTGAACCCTCGTAATTTAGGACAGTTCACCGTGGGTGGGTATGTATCAAAAACAATTCACATAAAAGCATAGGCGAGTGAAACAGTAAGCCTAAATGCAGCCATGAGGGCCATGTAGCAAAAATCTCTATTTTATCTCGAGCAGTTCACCCATAAAAAATACACTTGACAGTTTGCCTACCGGATTTTGTCGAAGTGCTAGAGGACACACAGCGCTTTCGATGATGAATACTAATTGAAACTTATTTTAGGCCTAAGAAAAAGACAGTGATTAGTGGGCATGGCAGGTACGTTGAACGGTTTTATGACGTCCAGTAGAGAGAGCACCATGAAACAAGCGTCTGCATTTTAGTGAAACTATTACCCGAATATATAAACTGGCCAATTTCATCCGGCTCACCTATTAACAAGGCAGCAGCAGCGGCATGCAAATATAAAAATACTAAGACAATATAGTGCCTTCTATCAACGGTACTTCTAGTTCAAGAGAATGCTTATATACCCGCACAGCGACCCTGGCGCATATGCCTACATGCTCAGCAAGGCAGACACACCACAGGCTCATAAAGATAGCCCGCTTTACCTAACCTCATTATAAAGCACTCCACTGCTGGAAAGCAGAATCATGCGCTCCCTCGATGACACACTCCACCCGCATGACAGCTTATGTCGCAACTGTGGTTAAACTCCGAGTTTTGAAAGCACAAATATTTGATAACAGAAAACAAAGCACAACATACGCCTGCTCTTTACCCAAGTTTCTGCCTCAGCAAATATTTTGTCTCCACCATCAGAATCTCCAGGTCCCCGCGTTCGATTGCACATTACCAAAAGATATGGGCCAGCCAGGCTTCAATTTTCCTATTCAGCTTGGAAGTGGCTTATATTCCCGGAAAGATGGTCATTTTGTTCTTTCAATACTCTAACCCTGCTGAACACCTTGCTAAGCAAGCACGCAACCAATTTATGCGGAAAAATAGTCCGATTTGTGGCCAAAAGTTATTTCTCTCTTCTTTGCTGCTCTCGTACCCTTGGTTCTGTTTTTGCATAGATAAATGTCAGCTCGCCCACTCTGCTATCCCAGACTTGTCCTTCAATTCTCAAGTCTCGCTTTATTCACCCGAGGTGGCTGTAATTCAGTCGTTCGCCGCTTTCCAAGCAAATAAAATGAACGCAGCTAGAAGGAATATTGGAAACAAGGCGGCGCCCAACTTTTGTTCTCCATCCATTCGGTTACTCTGAAAGTCGTCTATAGACATCCTATAGACTTATTACAGACTCTTTCGCCTTCCTATACGTATTGCATTCTGTCTATTCATAGTACATAGACTGTCTATAGACGTCTACTAGAAGTGTATGGCCATAAATCTATATATTGTCTATAGACTGGTTATGGGATTTTCATTGCGTATAGACTGCTGTCTAGATTATTTATGTAGAGTTTATAGAGAAAAGTGTGTTGACAGTCAGTAGACTCTGTAAAAAAACTTATTGTAAGGCTTAGCGCTGTACTGTTAACGAACTGTATAACGGTATGGTATCGTCCAGGAAGTACGCGGGCATCGCAAGCTGTGGAGCTATAAGGGTAAGGTATGGCTTAGTTGGACAACCCACAAAACACAACGTATTCAGGTCTGGGTTTGTCCATCCCCCCACAACATAATAGGGAGTGGCGCAAAGCGCGACACGAACTCGCAAATCATGGTTTTGTTATTATTATTCATAGATATCAAAAATAAAATATCTCCTAATTATTTCCCACCGTTCTGCCCTCACGGCCCCCAAATGTTAAAAGGCCGAATGAAGAGACACGCGTAAAAGTTTCCTGATATTTAAAATTTCCAAATTTTGCCCCGTGGGCCAAAATGAGAAAGGGCACGAAAGATAATGAAACGGCCTTCAAGAACAAAGCTATTGATCGTTCTTCAAGTGAATGCACAGGAACTTTTCTTTATGAAAATCTGGACTGTCTCTTCGGGCCTATTCGACTGACACACAATGTTTTGTTCCATGTCCTACTAGAGTCTTCGTAGTTATGCAGCCGGGATCTGCGTGTAGATTCGCTACGCGATGTTTTAGTGCGCTTGTACTAAGGCTTCCAATTTCGCAGAGACTTGTCTGTTTGTCTGAAGCCAGCTAGACTTGCCGAAATAAAATAAACACGGCCGCGCATGGGTTTCGAACTCGCGGCGGCGCGAACTGATCACCTTCGCTGGCCACTGCACGAGAGCACTGTGTTTTGTTTGTATATTTTATAGAGTTTAGCGTCCCAAAGCGACTCAGGCTATGAGGGACGCCGTAGTGGAGGGCTCCGGAAATTTCGACCACCTGGGGCTCTTTAACGTGCACTCACATCGCACAGCACACGGGCCTCTAGAATTTCGCCTCCATCTAAATTCGACCGCCGAGGCCGGGATCGAGCCCGCGTATTTCGGGTCAGCAGCCGAACGCTGTAACCACTCAGCCACCGCGGCGGTCGCGCTATGCTATCACCGCAACGGATCACCCATCGCGTTTAAACGCCACTTTTTCGCGCCGTGAATTGCATGTCGTCGTATCCATCATCTTCCAGAGCTATATCAAGGGCTTCTTTTGTGTATCCTGCGCCTTAGTCAGCATTCATTTATTTACTTTCGGCCGCGGCGGTCGAATTTCGATGGAGGCGACATTCTAGAGGCCCGTGTACAGTGCGGTGTCAGTGCACGTTAAAGAACCCCAGGTGGCCGAAATTTCCAAAGCCCTTCACTGCGGCGTCTGTCATAGCTTGAGTCGCTTTGGGACGTTATACCCCCACAAACCATAAACCATTTATTCACTTTTGCACGTTCGAGCAAAGCAGTAAAAATTTTTGTACTTTGCTACGATAAGATTAATACCCATTATTTATAACTAAACACTAAAGTTAATATAGGGTGCCAGGCTGACTGAGCTGCCCAGTATTGAAAAATCGGGCCCGCAGAATTACGTGCCTTATCTACCGCTTTCTTGGTGATCAAGGCTCACGTAACCATTTTTTTCTCTGCAGTGCACATATTCTCTGTTGTGCATATGTTCCAAGTCGCATCAAATTATTATCAAGTTAATACAACGGTGCATTTAAAACTTAGGAGCAGTTAAATACAAATAGTTGCGTCTGACCCCACTCTCGCTTATTTGTTTTCGTCACCATTGTAATCAAATATAAACCTGACATACATGCGCAAGGAAAGCAAGTTTTAAAAAATGATATCAAGCATCAATTTAATACCTCACCGCGTAGTAAGGACATCTTGGTGTCGTTATTTTCGCGAATCCTCGATAAGTAGCAAACGCAATAGAAAACATAAGTAGCATAGTTTTAACACTTTCATTTCGTTATGAGTAATAGAAACTCCTTTAAGAGCTAGGGGTATGACCTCCTCTCTTGGTTCTCTAGCACTGCTCACTCTGAGTTCGTCTCAGATTACCCGGCATGCCCCTGATTCGTTTCACTAACGAAACGAGGTCTCCATACTACCGAGCTTGCGCCTGAGTAGCATAAAGACGAAAGGCGTCCCAAGAAAGAATGAGACCTTGTTTCGCCGCTCGAAGTATTCTCGGACCAAGACAAAAAGGCGGGCTTCGTAACGAACCTGGACCGGGCACAAAGGTGGGCTAACAAACCCGAACTTAGCACAAAGAGTTTCGGAGCGATAACGACCCTAGGAAGAGACGGCTTTTTCATGGCATTTTTCTCTCTTTTTTGTCATTTTATCAACACAAAGTGCGCTTGCCTCCTGCGATGCGAAGATCACGGCCATGTTATTTTTCCTGAATACGAGCTCCTATTCACCCAATCTACTTGCATGGTTGTTAGCGCGTCGTTTGGTCTACTTTGCCTGAGGGAAGCGTATGAAATGAAGGAACACAGCGACATGATTGCACGGAAATACGAGTATGCAGTGGCTTACACGCTAGAAAAGCTTGTCTTGGAAACGAGGTACTATCCTTGAAATAGCAGCAGGTTGCTTAATAAAGCACGTAGTCGTGTCTCATGAACTACAGCGAGCTCAGCTGAGCTCAGTCTGCCACAACACTTGCTAGAGTACGGCCCCTGGCAAGAGAGCCCTAAATATAACTTGCTAATAATGTCGAGATAGTAGAGACGCTATCCACGTTGCGTTTTCAATAATACATGGCCTGAGCTCTAGTTTGCAACGACTTTCGTGCACATCCACCGCAAGTTTTGCGTGGAAGTGCAAAAAAAAAAAATGACGGTTTCTCGCACTTTCTTTTTCCCCTTTTGCTGTGTCGCCCGGCTGCGTTCGTTTTGCATAATGCTCTTCACCTCATTTACTATTTTCAGTTCCTAGTTGTATTAGGGTCTCGGATCTCAATGCAATCTTGGTGCCTACGCGTACGCAACAAGCGACCCTAATAAGTGCCTTGAGGATGGAATGCTTCCTCTTTTTCTCTGTCTTTATTCACTTGATTTGTGGTTGTAAAGTATGCATTAAGTGCAAATTTCGCATGCAAGAACAGCCATCTCTTTACTTTAGCTTTTGTTCTCATTATCGTAACTTGTCCCACTTGCTTGGGATAAAATTTTCGGTATACCTTTATATATAAGCCTTCACGTGAATTAAATCTCCGTGCGGAAAAGGAAACATGGCTTTTGAAAACTGCCCTAGACTAGACTGAATTTTAGTGTATAACATACACATACATTTTTTGCATTCTGCGGTTCCTTTTGAACGCACGTAAATTTTACGCAAATGCAGTGTGTTCAACAATTTTTTCTTTACTTATTTTTCATGGCCATGCAACAATGCCGGGACAGAACCAATGACACAGCCTCTATTATTTTGGTTTGCTCTCGATTTTCGGCACAGCCCTACTTTAAAGGTCACATTGCGTGCCCAACACAACAGAACAATGTTTCGCAATCTTGATGTCTTACCTGTGCCTTCTATAGGCAGATGTGCTGGAAGCTTAGCAAAGGCTGTAACCTATACTCTTTAGCTCGCTAATGATACACATGCATTCCTGCTCTGAACGCGGTCTTTATACGTCCTTTCCAGTTTGTACTTAAGTTCCACCACGCCATTTTTACTGAATAATTACTGACAACTCTAACTCACGTTTGTCCTCCCGAGTGATATGTAGGAGGTTCCTCGCGGTACTCCTCGCTTATATGTACATCAGTAAATGCGTTGGAGTAGGACTTACTAAAATAAAACATGTGAGTTTATTGATGCTCATTTAATTATATTTATTTGTTTCTCAAAGGTCCATGAGGTACATTACATGAGGGGTGGGCTTACAAGACAATTAGCATGAATACATATGATGTTCGAGGGCGGTTTTGAATCTACTGTAGTCGATGATGGTTGCCACTTCGGATGGAAGGTCATTCCAATCTCGGGCTGTTTTCAGGAAAAAAAGACTGGTGATATGTTTCGATGAGGCTTTCGCAGGGTAGACAGCATTAGGGTGACAATTACGAGAAATATGATGAGCGCGTGCGATAGGAATAACTTCTTGATTAAAAGTATGGAAAAATTTATGATATAAGGAAAGACGGGCGATCTTGCGACGACAGGCCATTGTGGGGATATTCAGTGTGGAAACTTTTTAGTGCGGAAACTCCAGTGTGGTATGAAAAATTAGAACAATTGAATCTTCCAGCGAGATTCTGGACGTATTTGAGCGTGTCAATGAGGTTAGCAAAGTTAGGACCATAGGCGGCACATGCAAACTCCAATTTCGACCGTACAAATGTTAAGTAAGCAAGCAATTTTATGGAACGCGGTGCTAAGGTAAGGGGGCCGAGGCCTTTGTCAGGTGCGTGGACGCCTTTAGCCTCGACCCCCTCTTAGACTGTGTCTAAGGAAACAATAAAAAAAGGAAGAAAGAAAGGAAGGAAGGAAGAAAGAAATAAAGAAAGAAAGAAAGAAAGGAAGGAAGGAAGGAAGGAAGGAAGGAAGGAAGGAAGGAAGGAAGGAAGGAAGGAAGGAAGGAAGGAAGGAAGGAAGGAAGGAAGGAAGGAAGGAAAAGAATGAAGGAAGGAAGGAAGGAAGGAAGGAAAAGAATGAAGGAAGGAAGAAAGAAAGAAAGAAAGAAGGAAAGAAAGAAAGAAAGAAAGAAGGAAAGAAAGAAAGAAAGAAAGAAAGAAAGAAAGAAAGAAAGAAAGAAAGAAAGAAAGAAAGAAAGAAAGAAAGAAAGAAAGGAAGAAAGAAAGAAAGAAAGAAAGAAAGAAAGAAAGGAAGAAAGGTACCCTAAAACTTGATTAGCTGAATTACTTACATGGTGAAGGTGTTGCGACCAGTCTAGATTTTTAGTTAAATTAGTGAGTTTAGTGAGGTCTATGCCGGATAGGAGCCAGTTAATATTATAGTAAAACGTATAATAGCCTGCGTGTGTTTTGATTAGAACTGATCGGCCGGTAAGCAATCACAGATATAAAAAAAAGTTACTTTGCTCACTTTACTCGAAAGCGTTCGCAGTCATTCCACAAAATAGGCAGGGAACCATACGAGCGAGCGAGCGTCAAAAAAGGCATAAAATTGAGCTGCGAAGCTTGCGCTTAAGAATTTCATGATAATTTACGGCGCGACATGTTATATATTTCCGAGTGCAGCTAGGGTTTGGGGTTTTGTGCTTCGGCCCTGCATCTTTAGTGAGGTACAATCTGATCCATTAAATGCAAATATTCTGTATTATTCTGGCACTGAACAGGCAGAGTTTTTCGATGAATTTTTTTTTTACTTTTTGTTGCGAAATGTGCAAGTGAAACACAGCACTGGAAAAATTCACCCAAACTGGCGGCAAGAAACGCCACGAAAAATAAACATGCGGCTTAAAGTAAACATTGTAATATGCCTACTTTATGTAATATGTTTGTATAACCAAATTTTATATAAAGCGCACTTAGGGCAACAGACAAGGGAGACCAAACAACACAAGCGCTTACTCGCAACTGCGCGTTTATTCGAGAAACACACAAAAGGAAGAACAATCACAAACAAAACAAAAGCCATCGCGCAGGCGTGACAGTAAAAGTGCTCATACAGGTGCGTCAAGATAACAAAACTCTCTTTCATGCAAAACCACCATAGGGTCGGCAACACACGTGTGCTGATTCTTACGGATGTGATAGGCCTCTGAAATCTCTCTGGTTAGCTGATTAGGGTGTCGGAACAAGATTTTAGTTTGGTCAAGCAAAGGCTTGCAGCCGCTGCATTTTTGAACAGTGCTTAGCGAGATTAGATGAAGGCGACTTATTTAGTGACAAAAAATGCTCTTGCAAGCGCACATTAAGGCAGCGGCCCGTTTGACCGATATAGGTCCGGCCACAAGAAAAGGGAATGTGATACACCACTCCTTTTGAACATCTGACATAGCGGTTCTTGTGATTCACGCCTGCGCGATGGCTTTTGTTTTGTTTGTGATTGTTCTTCCTTTTGTGTGTTTCTCGAATAAACGCGCAGTTGCGAGTAAGCGCTTGTGTTGTTTGGTCTCCCTTGTCTGTTGTCCTAAGTGCGCTTTATATAATTTTTGAAAATGAACAACCAACTAGCTCAGATGTCAATTCTGTTTGTATAACGTAATGTTTTCTGCCACCAGTTAGAGCAGGCTTTTTTCTATTATTGTGTTTGGCTTCCATATTTTCTTTTTTGTTTGTACAGTGATTATGCATTTTTGCATTACACGGACCCGAAAATCAGTTAAACACCCACCCAAATCAGTCTTAATCTGATTCATGACAATGTTTCTGGGCTCTATTTACTTCTCTGTGGATTTAAAATCGTAATACTAGCGATGATCGTACGAGAACAAGCCTTGACTGCTGTATTAGAATGGCGCTAAATTTACAAGTCGATCCCAATTCCCGTTTATTTTCTTCTTGACTCCAGCATAATTATGCACTCAATACGTTCCGATAGACCACGCGGCAGGGTGTGTGGCTGGAATAAAAAAAGAAAATAATTGAATAGAAATATACTTTCTAATTTCTTAATCTTGGCAAGCGTACTTTGTGAACAAACCGAAATGAATACCACCCCAATGGCAAGTTGTCACTCATACTGACATTGCCTCTTCCATTTCCTATGATGTCGTCTATCGAACCGGAACTTTGTTCCGGTTAGCCTCCACGCCATCCCTTCGCCACAATCTCCCTCCCTGACTCTTTCCCAGGCAGGTTAGTCTTGGCAGTTTCGAGCGCTTTTGGAGCTAGATGTGCAATTACTGCCTACGCTTATCCCAAACATATATACATTTTTTTCACTTAGTACACTTGTGTTACTTTTTGCGCCCTCAACCGGATGTTTACGGTCCTGAAAGCGTAAAATCAGTAGAAACACACAAAAAAATAATAATTTATTTAATTCTGCATACAAATATTTTTTTTTGCCTCCTGTCTTCACATGTTGAAATTTCAGCACACTGCCGCAACCGCTTGCGCTCACCCCACATTGCTGCAAAGATCAGGGTCCTTTCACGACCCGGAGATTCTGGTACACTGCCCGCATTTCGTTTTCTCTCTACGTTCGTACAACACACACATCTCGAAAGCACCCAGTAATCGGCGTGGGAGGCATCGACGTCATCGAGTGTCCACCGGCCGGATATACATAATCAGCGCCACGAACAAGTGAACAGCGAAAAAAAAACAGAAACGATGCACAAAATCTCTCCCTTTCTGACCCATTGTGCGTATCAGCGACTGCTTGCAGTGCTTCCACACCCACCAGAACACACAGAGACACGCGTGCAGACACACTTACACAGGCTTCCTCAAACACACAAACATAGGCTATAGTGGAATAAAGCAAAACCAATCAAAGCCACGTGGTCGGGTTCGAAGAAACGGCAACCAGAGGGCGCAGGTCAACGGCGCGGTGGATAGGTTGCGGGGGCGGAGTGTTTACTCGAGCGGCGTTTCCTACCACGCGACCCTCCTGCAGTGGTGAGGCAAGAGCGGCTCTGACGAAACATAAAAACAAGGAAGGAGCCTGTGCATCCCTAGTTGCTAAACAGACAAAGCGCACGCGACCGAATGGAGTCTCCCCGGTCAGCAGAGTCAACAGTGGACGGCGGACCGTGGGTTTGTGTATCGACTGGCGCGCGTGTGCGGCATGGCATACGCTTCCGCGGCCTCATCCCACCGTATGCGAAGGGGAAAGGCGTGCGGTTGAGGAAGCTTCCCTATTGGCGAGACCGCGAACAAATGTTCGTAAAACGTCGCAGAAGGGAAAAAGGGGCTGCGAGGCCCTCGCAGTCGTGTCACCTGGTGGCAGAAGAAGGAAGTATTTAACGAAGTGCTTTCGTATGGCATTTTGAGTAAGAAGTAGTGCAGATCACTCAACAAAGTAAAAAAAAAACATTATTTGAAACCTTGAGTTACACAGACACGCTGGCCATGAAAATGGTTTGCCGACTCCCGTATTTATAGTTGACGGTTTCGAGGCTTCCATTTTGTATGAGGTTCTATTCAAAAGTATTAGGAGGACGTTAATAGCAGATAATGAGTCACGGTTTTCCCGTTGTTGCAGATTGATATTTTCCTTTGCCATTTCTTAAACGGGATTGCATCTCGCTCATTAACGACCAGAGTTTTTTTCAATCACTACTTATTTAAAAATAGGTGTGCGCGTGACAGAGTGCATTAAAGATCCCCAAGCAGTCCGATTTTTCCATCCACTATGCAGTGTTTTGCGGTATCGTCATGCTAGTATAGTTACGATGTTTACTTGAAACTCGGCCCAGCGGTCTAGAAATATTTCCTCTTTCTTAGTCATTATGCTGCTATGATATATTAAGCGAAATCAAAAGACAGGGGCATCTTTAATATGCGGAAGGATGGAGAGGTCGGCCGTGGCGCACGTGGTCTGACCTCTTTTAGTCACACTGGCCGGAGAGCAATAGCATGCGGTCGCTACGTAAGAGCAACAAGAAAAGATTCACCCACGTCTAAAATTAGGATAGCTGCCCTGGAAACCGCCGCATCTTCTCCAGCAGCAGTCACGGATAGGAACCAACCATCTGTTTTGAACATCGTTTCCTCTTGTTAACTTTTCTAGCCGACGCTCACCAGGATAAACAGAACTCAACGGTGAAGAAGGCCACGTCACTGGCTGTCTGGCCGTTAATTGTTGAGTGCCATGCAAGGCTTTGTAGGGAAGGTGTACTCGACGGGTTTTGCACTCGGTATTCCTCGGATACAACTCGTATGTCTGCAGAACGGTAAACAATACGCCACCACGCCGCAGATGCCATCTGAGTGCATGCCAGACACTACTTCTTTTGAGGCACAGGTGACGGCTTCTATAGAGCCGAGTATCGAACCAGTTCCTCTGCACGTGTTGCACGCGGCGGACAGCCTCAGCAGCCTTCTTGTGCATGGAGCGATCCCTCACTATTTCGGTCCGCAGTCTGGGACATTCCCTTGAGGTTGCTTCATGAGCTCCATCACAGTTAGCGCACTTGGGATTGTACACTATGCACACGCGTCCGTCGTGGGTGCCGGCGTAACGCAGACATGTTGCTCTGTTTTTGCAAGCAGCGCTGACATGGTCAAGCTGCCGACGTTTGCGGTACTGCAAAAGCCATGGCACGTATGGGTGAACTGAGTGCCTGACAGAGCCTAGGTTTACACGCGACGGCAGTCTTCCCCTTCAAAACACTACCATGGCACACATCGATCGTCAACAGCGCCGAATGTCAATGATACAAATACCGGATGACAGCAGCTTTGGTAAGTCGACGTTTTTAGCGTGCTCGTCAACGTGAGAAATCATGCCTGCTCTTGTAATGCCGTAGGCAAAAAATGAGCACACCAGAGAACAGCTGAAATTCGACACTCCCTTCATGGTGTGCAAGTTTTTCAGGTTCGAGAGTGATAGTGATAAGGAGGTCAGCGATGGTGAGGACGAGTGAGCGGGAGCAGGTTCGTGGAAACTGATTCCTTTTGCGTACTGTCCCTGCTCTCATTCGTAATTTGTTTTCCGACCGGCTACATTCGTGGAAAGTTTTTTTTTTTATTTGGCCTCCAACTTTCGGTGTCGGCTAAGAATTGTGTCCGGCCTAGATTCGAGTAAATACGTAGCTGTTCAGGAGATTCTGTAAGAAGTTGCCTGTTTAGAGAAATCAAACGTTTTGCGGCCTTGAGAGGCACGTAGTTTATCGCGGAGGACATTACTTGCCCACTGCAACTGGTTGTGCTGGGATGGTCGGTGACTTCAGGCCTGCGCGCGGCAGAAATCCTGCGGAGTTTCTTTTTGAGGCGCCGGTTCACGACACCAGGGTATCCACCTGTCGAACCCCAGGCCTTTTGAGCCGGAGGGGGTAGCAGTGCCCGGGAGCCCACAGGTGAGGTGTATTCATCTCCTGGTCAAAGACTTCAAGCTTGAGCTCGGCTGCTCTTTGCAGACAACCGAGGCGGAGAGTCATTCGCCATTGTTTAAGACGGTGAACTCTTCACACGGACGTTAGCAGTAGCAGTCTGACAAGAAGAGCTACCACTAACAGCCTCTTATCTTTTTGGGTGCGAAATAAAGAAGAAATGGGCATGGGCAGGGCATCTGATGCGAAGCGAAAATAGCTGATGTTCCTTTAAGGTAACGAAGCGGATTCTAAGAGAGGGCAAGCGTAGCAGTGGGAGTCATAAAGTTAGGTGGTAGGATGAGATTAGGAAATTTGCAGCTGGCATAGGACATGGTTAAATGAAGGAATATGGGCGATACCTTTGTGCTGCTGTGGGCGTGGTTAGGCTGATGAGAATGAATCTGAAGACCCGTTTTTTTTTTTTTATGGCATGCTTGCACGATAAGTGACGAGCGCCATCATGGCGTACAGTGCAGTGCTTTAACTGGGTAGGCTAGATCAGGCGTCGATAAGCCGATTAGACATGCGCACGGCGGCTTTCACCGTCTGAAGTTTATCCGAAGATTCACACGCTATCCGTAGTCTTGAGAGAACTTATAGCTGACTCAACCTCAAAGGGGATATATAGGTCCCCGTAAAAGCGATCAAATTCAATAAAATGCGATGGCTTGAAACTGTGGAATGAGTAACTTATGTAACCCCGTGGCATCTCTTTCTTCCTTTCTTTTTAACGTCCTCCATTAACCCTTCGCCTGCGGCGCGTTTCAGGTGTCCGCTGAGAAGTGAGGCAGATACTGCTCCTGTTCCTTTCCTCAAGAACTTAATTTTCAATTTTAACAGATGTAAAAGATATGAACCAAGTGTGAATCTTGATATTAATTCATAAGAAATGTCCTCTGTCCGCGGTGTTCATTTCTATCATGTCGAACCAGCTAGCCCGTATTAACACATATGTGATTCATTGGCTCTGACATTTGGCTACTGAGGCCGAATTCGCCGGTTTGATCCTGACTAGGTGTATCGTGATAAGACAAAATGTAAAAACACCCCTGCTCTGAGTTAGTTTTCGCTGCCCTTTATAAAGGACACCAGGTGGCCGAGGTGAATCCCGACCTCTGTGCCTTCTGCTCAGAGTTCCCACGACAGGTAAAAATTCAGTAAATCCAATAACCCATTCGGTGGCAGGTGTCTTCTCCAAAGTCACCTCATACATTTCGTTGTCAGGTGAGCGACTGCGTTCGAGTCGAATTCCAACGAAGTTGTCCATACCCTCTTCGGGTACGAAGCGACTCCGAGACTAGGGGCATCTCGGAAGGTCGCTAGGATAAGCAGAAGAAAAGGGAGGCGCAAAGCCGGAAGCCAAGGAGAAAGGAAGCCTGCTCAGAATTCATAAATTCCGGAGCGTCTCCCGCGGGGAAGCACCCTCTTCGTCGGCACTCGTTCCCGGTGTCGCACTGTTTCCCCGGGGATCTTGCGCACACAGGCTCTCGGCTAAGGTTGCGGGGAAGGTAACGAGAGTAAAGAACCGTGCCTGGAAAGATGAAGGCATCGCGGTAAGCTCTCTGCCGTGGTCGCCGAAGGCACGTAAGCCTCCTTCCGTCGTCAAGGCCGATGACAGATGAGGCAGAGGTAGAGAGCGCGGTTCGTATGCGTTCCTGCGTGTTTCTCGCTTCTCTCCCCCCCCCCCCCCCCCCAGCCCCTGCCCTCTCGGTTCCTAACGCCAGTGCTGGAACGCCCCAGACAAAGGTCGTGCTTGCGGATCATGCGCAAGGTCGTTCCGTGTGGTAGCGTGGCGTTGGCGTTTTCTTACTATTGGCACAAAGGACGCGAAATCAGTGGGGGTTGCTCTTGGAAATGAAAGGGGAAGTCTGCGTGGTCTCTTGGGCGAACAATTTGGACGCGTGGGGGGTTATCTTCCAATGGAAAAACACGCCCCATATTTTGGCCCTTTTACTGGAATGAAAGCCTTATATGCGTGCTCCGCGGAACTAAGGTAGTCGAATTCAGGAAAAATCTCATGCGAAACAGAAGCTTGTTTCCTGTCGGCAGGCTTTCTCTAGAGAAATTGAATTCTTTTCTTCCTTTTTATTTTTATTAATTTTTCCTCAATCTCCTGGGCTCTTTATCCAACTGCTGCTCTCCGCTGCCGCTCGCATAGAAATGCAGGAGAGCTTTCAATGTATTTTTTCCCAAATGTAGATTTAGTCCTAAAAATGAACGTAGTAAATTTTTTTTGCAACTGCTAAAAAATTTCCCTTGCAGTGTTCGTCAGTCTAGTCAAAGACCAAAGCATGAAGCTTGTAATAATTCAGCTATGGGTTCTTCTTGAATCGGATCATTGTGATGTAAATAGTGAATTCTAAAGATTCCAGGGGTTGGATCTATCTGAAAAACATTAGATTGATGATATTGTTTTTATCACGACGTTTGGAGGGAACTATCACAAGGGACCCTGTGTGCTGCACGTGAGATATCTGACGGGATATTCAGGCAGATGCATTCAAATTAACACTTCGGAAACTTCATCATCATTAGCCTGACTGCGTCTATTGCAGGGCAAAGGCCTCTCCCATGTCTCTCGAATCAACCCTGTCCTTTGCCAGCTGCGCCCACCCTTTTGCCTGCAAACTTCTCAATCTCATCCGCACACCTAACCTTCTGCAGCCCCTGCTACGCTTGCCGTCTCTTGAAATCCACTCCATTACCCTTAAGGACCATCGCTTATCTTGCCTTCACATTACATGCTCTGTCCAAGCCCATTTCTTTCTCTTGATTTGGACTATGATGCTATTAACCCTCATTTTAACCCTGACCCACTCTGCCCTGCTCCTGTCTCTTAATATTACTAATATAACTTTCCTTTCCATAACTCACTTGGTCATCCTTAACTTAAGCTGAACCCTATTCTTTATCCTCCACGATTCTGTCTCATTGATGACACTTACACATTAAACTTCAACCTGATTTCCAAGTGCAACTAATCGTCATTTAGCACAGTACAGAACTAGCTTGTTTCCTTGTAATAACTAGACTACATTACAAGGCTCTTGTTTAATCTAATAGCAAATTTGTATGGACGTAGAACCCATGCAAGAAATATGCGACCGTAAAAGTACTTCTCTGCGGAAGCAACCAATAGACGTGCTGTTTATGTATACGTATCATTAATCTACAATTTCGTTCTCCACTTAGACACCGAGACGGCTCGAGAAGCATCACCATTCTAGAAACAATAAAAAAAACTGCTTCGGTTTCTTCATTTCTTTTTTATCCCAATGCTCTCCATCATGGAAGACTTTCTAAGTTCACTGAATGCTCCGGAACAGAACAGCGCTGTTTAACACCGAATTTTTGATAGCGGGGCGGAATTTCTTTATGTTTATTTCTGTATCCTAGCCATCATCATTTTTTGTTTTATGTTTGATTGTTTTTTTTTTGTTTTGGTGAGAGGCTTTCTGTAGGGGCGAGCCGCATTCCTAATTCATAAAGTGAGAATTGCACACAGCACCCGCCATAAACTCCGAAGTCTTTTACGAGGTTTCTCAAACTCGGTTTTTAAGACTCTTACATGAAGCCCGGCCACTGGTCAGCGGAGATGTAATATTTATGTGCGCGCCTCGAAAACGCGCTTGCTTTTCTCAGGAGCAAGTGCGAAGATCCGGGTAGCGACCTCCAACTCGGAGATCTACTTTAGATTACTGATTCATTTTCAAAAATCACTGAGGCTATAAAAACCGGCAATACGACTACGTAGGGAAAATTTTGCGATTAGCTTCGTTCAGATTTATAAAACTTTTTCTTTTCATACCCAGACCGCCTCTAGATCCTGGTTTCTGAATAAGTGATTAATGTTAAAGAGAAGATCCCTAAATCGTGAAGGAAAACGGATAAGCGTGATCAGTAATGTATTTCTTTCTGTAGGAGCTCTAATCGGGTGCACTTCAGATATGATTAGATTTAGGTATCATAAATACATTATCAGTGACACATCGGCGGCGCATTAGTTTGAACGAAAACCAAAAGGGAGGTAAGTAGGTTTGCGCACAGCATAAAGAGGCTAATGTTAGTGCCATTTTAAATTCCTTATTACTGTAATTAAAAACTTTGCTTAGAATACCACAGGACGAGAGGGAGAAGCACGCACACACCCACACACGAACGCGTGTGTGCGTGTTTCTCCCTCCCGTCTTGTGTGATTCTGCGCAAAGTTTTAATTACGTCGCTACACCAACTGGCCCAACGTTCTACCCTATTAAGCTTATTACTGTACTTTCTCGCAGAAGGCAAGCATAGCACGGGGCGTCAGGTAGTTAGGTGGGCAGATGAGTTTAGGAAGTTTGCGTTGATAACTTGGCCTTGGCTAACACAAGATTTCGAGTTGATTGAAGAGATATGGGAGAGACCTTTGCTCTGATGATGATGGTGATGACTGTTTCGCGTCACTACAGTGCTTTACGGCTGTATTTGTTAGACGAATTTAATGACGGTAGCGTGCAGACGCTGAAATGCTTATATAGAGTGTAATTCGAGGTTTTAAATGAAAAAAAAAATAGAGGACAAACCGAAGGGCATTAGAAAGGCTCTAATTATGCCTAAAGAGCAGGGGTCAAAGATGCGCACGTGGAAGGCAAGAATTCTTTTAAACAAAGGTTATATATCCGCATTTCCTAAATGCAGCATGCGCTGCAGATTCATTGGCAGAGACAGCACGGCACGTGATTTTAATATTGAAAGAGCACTCGGTTCCCGAGACGTGTACTTGGAGAGAGCAGCGCATTAGCTTATTGCGTCCGTCCGTCGGGCCCATCTAAGCCTTGTCCTTCTGTCTTTACAGACGAGGGCAGCTAGGACAGATGTGTTGGGAAACAACTGCGTCTGCGCTCTTGCAGTTTTCAGCGTAGCCGCGTTTTTCCCAGCGCGTTAACTTGGGTCACAATTTATTAATTCCCGTGCACTTCTTCGGCAGTTGTACTGTACCAGTTGTATGGATGGGTTTCTCCGAGTAGGTCCAACATTCTGGGACAAAAATTTTGAAACTTGGAAAATTGTAAGATACTGCTATGGAAATATTGACGGTAATAGTACATTATTCTGGTATGTAGCTAAATCTTTCTTTTCAAGCGTTTCCATCGATCCCGTCTAA